>NC_133655.1:103667833-103872835 GCF_009905375.1 Apium graveolens | reverse complement strand
CCACATTTATTGGAGTCACATCAAACTGAGTTTGAGAAGGCACAGAGACAGATGGATGTATCTGTGCAGTGTGTGCACCCTGTGTAGAAGATTGGGTTCTAGCCTTCTTTCTTCTAATAAAGGCTTTTGTAGGTGAGTGTTTGGCTTTAGTGTCCCTCCCTCTTTTGTTCTGTGTTCCTGGATGGGAACTCTTTTCAATAGTAACATCCTTTTGGGAGGATGCTACTAGGGATGTGCTAGAGACCTTTTCAACCACCACAGCTTTTTGAGAAACTGGGGCTTGGCTAGCTTGGGAAGCACTCAACTCTCCTTCCTTATCCTGGGGGTTTCTTTGATGTTCACCCCTCCCCTCACCACTCACACCCTGATCACTTCCCTCAGGGTTAATGGTTGTTGTTACAACTGTTGTCTTTTGAGAAACAACAGAGGTGGTTTTCTTTGTCTTGGATTTTGAAAGTTTGGATTTGGTGACCTTGGTAGAAATCTGTTGGGGCATTGACACAGATTTCATGGCCACACTAGAAGATAAAGAAATAGAGGGGTTGGAAGAAGTAGGAGTTGTAGAAGCAATTACCTCACCTACCTGGGGTGCATTCATGATTGGTAAATATACCAATTGCACACTGCTGTTAAGATCCATTCTCTTCAAGTCTGCAAGAACTCTTTTCTCTTGTGCCCAGCACTTGAGTTTATTATTCTCATTGATTATGACTAAACCTTCAGCAACATGGTTAGCCAATAACATAAAGAATCTAGCATAATAGATGTTATTAGGTCTATTAGCTTTGTTACCTAATCTAGTACCTAATTCTAGCATCACATAGTTGCTAAAGTTAAAGTACCTATCAGAAACAAGCATATAGAACATGTTAACAAGAGATGAAGTTATGGCATCAAAATTACTAATTTTCCCAGAGAAAACCTTTATGAAGGCATCCCCAAGAAAACTCCATTCTTTCCTAAGGCCTTTTCGTCTAATACCCCCTAAATTAGCAGAGTTAAGAGAGTAACCTATGGAATCTAACATGCTGGATACATCACTATCAGTGTGTGGTGTCATGGCATTGTTCTCAGGTAATTTAAAACATGCTTGTAAGTCATCACAGTTTATACAGTGATTTTTACCTTTGAGAGTGAAGGAGATAGTCATATCCATGGAGTTGAACTCAGCAGTTGTCCAAATCTCCTCAACTACTTCACAGAAAATCGTTGGGGCTTCCAGCATTGCATAGCTAAGTTTACAGTTTTTGATGAAGTCCATCATTTTGTGATAATCTGAGTGGGCTTCATTCTTCTCTACCAGAGCTATGAAATTATTCTTCTCGTAGATGAACCCAGATTGAGACATAATCTTCACGACTGGTGCCATTGTTGTGAGTAGAAATTGCAGAGAATAACTTGAGGGTTTTGCAGAGAGAAAATGGTAAATGCTTGAAATTCTAAGAAAGCGTAAAGTAATAATGAACAATCAGAAGGGCTTATATGCTTTAAAAAAAAAATAAATAAAGGATTAATCAATAAATAGGTGTTGGTGAATTTCAGCCGTTTAAGAATAAACTGTAAGTATTCTAATAACTACCTTTAAAACCAATACATACAGATGTATGTATGGTATCAACGGTTAAGAAAATAGAATCAACGGCTGTGAAACACCTCAAACGTCTGATGTGACATTTCAACGGATAATGTAAATTGTCATCCGTTGAAAGGTACTTCAGCTTTATCCGTTGACGGATAAAAGTTCCAGAGATATACTTGTCTTTCAACGGATAATGAATATCCGTTGATAGAGCAATTTTGACTTTCAACGGATAGGGAACATCCGTTGATGGAATAAACTTTGTTAAAAGTCAAATTTGTTCTAGCAACTAATATATTTCAGGCTCCACATCAAATTGCAAAGAAGACATGAATTTTAAGAGTAATTAAGCATACCTAGCTCACTTACCAATCTTGTGAATGTTGATTCATCAAGTGGCTTGGTAAATATGTCAGCAATTTGTTGTTCACTTGGAACAAAATGTAGTTCTACTGTACCATTCATGACATGCTCCCTGATGAAGTGGTACTTAATATCAATGTGCTTGGTCCTTGAGTGCTGCACAGGATTCTCTGTTATGGCTATGGCACTTGTGTTGTCACAAAAGATAGGTATTCTATCAACATGAAGTCCATAATCAAGGAGTTGATTCCTCATCCATAACATTTGAGAACAGCAACTTCCAGCAGCAATGTATTCAGCCTCAGCTGTAGAAGTAGAGACTGAATTTTGCTTTTTGCTAAACCATGATACAAGCTTGTTTCCCAGGAATTGACAGGAGCCTGTTGTACTTTTCCTGTCTATTTTGCAACCTGCATAGTCTGCATCTGAATAACCAATTAGATCAAAGCCAGATTCTCTAGGATACCAAATTCCTAAATTTGGTGTACCCTTGAGATATCTGAAAATTCTCTTGATAGCAATTAAGTGAGACTCCCTAGGATCAGCTTGAAATCTCGCACACAGACATGTAGCAAACATTATATCTGGTCTGCTAGCAGTTAAATATAAAAGTGAACCAACCATGCCTCTATAACTTGTAATGTCCACAGACCTTTCAGTCTTATTTAATTCAAGTTTGGTGGCAGTGGCCATGGGAGTTTTTGCAGATGAACATTCCATTAAGTCAAACTTCTTTAAAAGATCATGAATATATTTAGTTTGACTAATGAAAATTCCATTACTAACTTGTTTAATTTGTAAACCAAGAAAATAGGTTAGTTCTCCCATTAGGCTCATTTCATAATTACTTTGCATTAGCTTAGCAAACTTCTTACAAAGATTATTATCTTTAGAACCAAATATTATGTCATCTACATAAATTTGAACAAGTATACTAGAGCCATTAACATTTCTAAAGAAGAGAGTTTTATCAACAGTACCTCTAGTGAAGTGATTCTCCAAAAGAAATTTTGATAATGTTTCATACCAGGCTCTAGGTGCTTGCTTCAGTCCATAGAGTGCTTTCAACAGATAATACACATAGTCTGGAAAATTTGGATCTTCAAATCCTGGAGGTTGACTTACATAGACTTCTTCCTCTAATTTCCCATTTAGAAATGCACTCTTGACATCCATTTGATAGACTTTGAAATTGGCATGGGCTGCATAGGCTAGAAAGATTCTGATAGCTTCAAGTCTTGCAACAGGAGCATATGTCTCATCAAAATCTATTCCCTCTTGCTGAGAATAGCCTTTAGCAACCAATCTGGCTTTATTCCTTATGATAATGCCATTTTCATCCATCTTATTTCTGAATACCCATTTTGTATCAATAGGACTCTTGTTCTTTGGTTTGGGTACCAGCTTCCAAACTTGGTTTCTCTCAAATTGGTTTAGCTCTTCCTGCATAGCTAATATCCAATCTGGATCCAATAAGGCTTCTTCCACTTTCTTAGGTTCCTCCTGAGATAGAAAACTACTATACAGACATTCATCTTGAGTAGCTCTTCTTGTTTGCACTTTAGATGATGCATCACCAATGATCAGTTCAAAGGGATGATTCTTGGTCCATTTCCTTTGAGGTGGAAGATGAGCTCTAGATGAGGTGATCTCAGTATTGTCATGATGTGAGATAGAGTTTTGATTAGTTGAAACTCCCCCTGAGTTGTTGGTCCTTTGCAGGGAACTTGGAGTTCCATCAATTAATGATGTAAATTGATTATCAGTTGATGAGCTATGATCAACGGATGTTTCATTAAGTACTTCAACGGATGATGCACAATGTCTTTCAACGGATGCTGAATTTTGTGCATTATCCAGGAGCAAATTTTGTATTCCTTTTGAAGTGTCGTCTCCATCAATCTCTTCTTCACTATCATCACAATATATTTCAATATTGTCAAATTTGAGTCTCTCATAATGTTCCTCATCTGTTAGTCCATCAATCTTTTTATCATCAAACACAACATGCACAGATTCCATAACAATGTTGGTTCTTAGATTGTAGACCCTATAAGATTTTCCAGCTGAATAACCAACAAATATTCCTTCATCAGCCTTTGCATCAAACTTCCCTTTATGGTCAGATTGATTCCTTAGTATAAAACATTTACATCCAAAGACATGAAGAAAGTTTAGAGTTGGTTTTCTTTTCTTGAACAACTGATAAGGAGTCATGCCTTTAGCTTGATTGATCAGAGAAATATTTTGAGTGAAACAGGCACAATTAACAGCTTCAGCCCAAAAATATGTTGGTAACTTTGATTCTTCAAGCATTGTTCTGGCAGCCTCAATTAAAGATCTGTTCTTTCTTTCAACTACCCCATTTTGCTGAGGTGTTCTTGGAGCTGAGAACTCATGCATGATTCCATTTTCTTCACAGAACAGCCTTAATGTCAAATTCTTGAATTCAGTTCCATTGTCACTCCTGATGTTTCTTACTTTTAAGTCAGGATGATTATTGACTTGCCTGATGTGATTGATAATGATTTCACTTGCTTCATCCTTTGATCCAAGAAAACAGACCCATGTGAACTTTGAGAAATCATCTACAATCACTAAACAATATCTTTTTCTTGCTATTGACAATACATTGACTGGTCCAAACAAATCCATATGTAACAGCTGTAATGGTTCATCAATTGTTGTTTCAAGCTTCTTCTGAAATGATGCTTTCCTTTGTTTGCCTTTCTGACAAGCATCACACAGACCATCCCTTGAGAATTCAACAAGAGGAATTCCTCTTACTAAGTCCTTTTTGACTAGATCATTCATTGTCTTGAAATTCAAATGGGATAGCTTCTTGTGCCATAGCCAACTCTCAACTGAACTTGCTTTGCTGAAAAGACAAGTAATAGATTCTGCATCTGTAGAGTTGAAGTCAGCTAAGTACACATTTCCTTTTCTAACTCCAGTTAGAACCACTTTGTTGTCTTTCTTACTAGTGACAACACAGGCTTCAGAATTGAAGGAAACTGTATTCCCTCTATCACATAGTTGACTGATACTCAGTAAGTTGTGCTTGAGACCATCAACTAATGCAACTTCTTCAATGATGACATTCCTTGTTGAAATCAGGCCATATCCCATAGTAAACCCTTTGCTGTCATCTCCAAAGGTTATGCTGGGGCCAGCTCTCTCTTTAAACTCTGTGAGCAGGGAGAAATCTCCAGTCATGTGTCTTGAACAGCCACTGTCCAAGTACCATAGATTTCTTCTATTTTCCTGCACACCACAAAATCAATCAATTTGATTTTGGTACCCAAGTTTCCTTGGGTCCATTCTTGTTAGCCTTTCTCCTAGACTTCATTCCTCCTGCATCTTTAGACTTAGGTGAGTTTGAGTCAACCTTGGTCTTAGATGTGGTTGGTTGAGGTGTAGGGTTAGTCACAACATTATCCAGCACATTTATAGTATTATTAGGCATGGATTGTGCATACATGTTATTCCACATTGGCATATTGTATGGCAATTGAGGCATACTGAATGCAGCAAGATAAGAATTGTTAAAATATGGCATGTTTGCAAAATGTGCATAAGGATTTTGTTGAGACATAACAGGCAGAGCATGTAGAGGTGATACAGACATGTTAGGCATGGAAGAGGGTACAGTTATGGGAGATTTCTTAATAGATTTACAGTTAGCAGATAGATGATTAACACTACTACAATGCACACAGCTTTTTCTAGGAGCATACTTGTCAGGTGTGTAATTGTTATGTTTGTTAACTCCTACCTTCCCATTTCTGTTGGATTTCCTTTTGGATTCCTTTTTATCCTCAACCATCTTGAGCCTATTGTTTAACTGTTCTAAGGTCATGTGCCCTACATTCACCTTTCTGACATCTTTGGATGTGCTTGCTCCTTCTTTGACAAAGTTCTTTGAAGTTGAACCAAACTTTTTGTTGAGTTTCTTTAGATTTTCTCTTTTAGAAACATCTGCCTGTTTTAATTGAGGAACCTTCAACGGATGTTCCTTTTCTTCCTTCAACGGATAACTTTCATCATCCGTTGATTCCACATCCGTTGACAGTCCATCAATTAATTCCAGTTTCTTTTTATTTTTATCCCAGGCAGTTTCACAGAATGATTCAATTCCTTGGACTTTGGCAATTTGAGCACTTACATCCCTAGATGTTTTCCAGGCTTTAATCACCTCTTGCTCTTTCTCTAATTGATTGGAAAGTATTTCTACTTTCTTAATAGATTCAGCTAGTTCATTTTCAACAGATACACAATGCAGCTTAGTCTTTTCTAGGTCAATTAACTTATCTTCTAACACAGCATTTCTATTACTTAAAAACAGATTGTTCTCTTTAATCCTACTATTTTCTTTAGCAAGAGATTTAAGAGATACACGCAAATGATACAGTTCAGTAGACATGTCATTAAAAGCATCATTGCACTCTTCTTTAGTAAGCTGTGTTATATCAGTAGTAATTACCTGGTTGCTTGATGAACTAACTTCATTCTCCTCAGAATCAGCCATGAGAGCCAAGTTAACATATTCCATGTCTTCATCCTCTTCTTCTCCATCAGCTGCCCAGTCTCTTTCTTGAGTAATGAAAGCCCTTTCCTTCTGTTTGAGCAGATCAAAATATTTCTTTTTGTAATCTACTTGTTCAAATTTCTTCTTTTCAGAGGTTGGCTTTCTGCACTCACTTGCAAAGTGTCCACTCATACCACAATTAAAACACTTGAACTTGGATTTGTCCACCATGTTCTTATGGGGTTTAGTGGCTCTAGTGTTTTTCCTGAACTTCATCTTTGCAAATCTCCTGGACAGAAATGCAAGATGCTCATCAATACCATCAGAGTCATCTTGACTGGAGTTGTCTTCATTTTCAGCAACTTGCCCTTTACCCTTGTCTGATTCTGGATTTCTTACACCATCTTTGGAGCTTGATGTAGATCTCACAGTTTCTTTTCTGCATTCTTTCTCATTTTCAGCTACCAATGCAACTGAACCTCCTTTCTTTCTCCCCCTCTCCAATACCTCATCCTGTTCCAACTCTAGTTCATAAGTCTTCAAGATTCCATATAATCTTTCAAGAGTAAAGTCCTTATAATCTTGAGAGTTTCTTAAGGAAACAGTCATGGGTTTCCATTCCTTTGGTAAGGATCTCAAAAATTTAAGATTTGAATCCTTCACCTGGTACACTCTACCATACAGCTTCAGTCCATTCAACAGTTTTTGGAATCTATTGAATGTGTCATTTAAAGATTCATTTTCTTCAAAATGAAAGTGCTCATACTGTTGAATGAGAAGCTGCATTTTGTTCTCTCTTACTTGTTCTGTACCTTCACACAGCAGCTGAACTGTGTCCCAAACCTCTTTGGCAGTTGAACAATTTATCACATTATCAAACATATCCTTGTCAAGACCATTAAACAAAATGTTCATAGCCTTCTTATCCTTGTGGACTTCTTCTGTGTCTTCCATTGTCCATTCTGCTCTGGGTTTTGGAATGGATTGACCAACAGCAATTGTGGCCGTAGCAACTGTGGCTACTTTGTGGGGAATGTGAGGACCATTCTCAATGCAGTTTACATAACCTTCATCTTGGGAGAGTAGATGAAGGTGCATTTTCACCTTCCAGTGGTGATAACTGTCTTTGTCAAGAACTGGGATCTTTACTCCAATATCCTTCTTACTCATCTTTGTTAGATTCCAAGATCTTTAAACTCTTTGTGTGTCAAGAGCCTGCTCTGATACCAATTGTTATTCCTAGAAGACTAACAATGAGATTTACAGAAGGGGGGTTGAATGTAAATCTCAAAACTTTTTCAAGTTTTGAGCAGTTTATAAAGTTGTGTGTTCAAGAAGAACAAGTGTGTGAATTGCTTTAAGCTAATACAGACAGATATATATTCAAGCACAAATGTAAAGAACACAACAGACCTTAAAAACTTTTCTGGTGGATTTGTTGTTCCACCAGAGATGGTATATTAGAAAATCTGTGTTCAACAATGTTGATCACAGCTGCATCCTAGTACAAACTAGATGAATTTTCTCTCAAGATATTTCTTAACAGCTCTGGAAAAATCTATCTAATTACTAGCTTCTTCTTGGTTCATATATATTACCAAGTGTACAAGTGAAAAACAATATAAAATTACAATAGTAAAATAAGTTCTTCACTTGCTTCTTTTCCTGTTCACTCAAGTACTTTGTTGACTATTGCAACTTTGTAAAAGAAGAACGGCTGCTTTTTCTGTTGATCCTGAAATTCGGCTACCACATCTCAGTTTTCTCTGTCAACCCACGTGCCTCTGCTTGTAGGTACAACTACCACTTATCAACGGCTGATTAGCAGAACATCCGTTGAAGCTTTCATCCGTTGATGACTTCATCCGTTGAAGGATGTTATCCGTTGAAGCTTTCATCCGTTGATGCTCTCATCCGTTGAAGGATGTTATCCGTTGAAGCTTTCATCCGTTGATGCTCTCATCCGTTGAAGGATGTTATCCGTTGAAGCTTTAGAGACATCCGTTGAAGCTTAGCTTCTCATCCGTTGAAGGTCTTTTAAGTCATCCGTTGATACCACTTCATTTATACAAAATTACAAGGCATGAAATATTTACAATTGGCCTTCCTATCTGCATATCATCTAGTAGTCAACATGACTCATAGTTTCTCTCAACTTCTAAGAATTACAATTTTAAATACAGAGACTGAAATATGCTACAATACTAGACTTATTTCTAAGTAAAGCTACACCATCAACGGATAGCCAAAGTGGTCTTATCCGTTGAGGCTACAGACACTAAATTTCTACTTAAGTGTTTTGTTAAACATATCATCAAACTAATGCACATATATTCCTAACAACTGGTTTTGTTATTATTGTTGTATATGTGGATGATTTGAATAATATCGGTATTACTGAAGATATTACTAATGCTGCTAACTATTTGAAAAATGAGTTTGAAATGAAAGATCTTGGAAGGACAAGATTTTGTTTAGGAATACAGGTGGAGCACTTATCTTCAGGAATATTTGTTTATCAATCAAACTACATTGAAAAGATTCTTAATCGGTTCTACATGGACAAAGCTCATCCACTAACCACACCAATGGTTGTTCGATCATTCGAGGTTGAAAAGGATCTTTTCCGTCCTAGAAAACAAGATGAAGAGGCTCTGGGACCTGAAGTTCCATATCTCAGTGCAATTGGCGCTCTCATGTATCTTACAAATAACACACAATCTGATATTACATTTGCAGTAAACCTGTTGGCAAGATTTAGTTCTGACCCTACTAAAAGGCATTGGGATGGAATAAACATATATTCAGATATCTTCAAGGGACAATCGATCTTGGACTATTCTTCCCATATAATTCAAGATCACGGTTAGTTGGATATGCAGATGTTGGATACATGTCAGATCCTCATTTTGGGCGATCATAAACAGGTTAGTTATTTACATATTGTGATACTGCTATCTCTTGAAAGTCTACAAAATAGACTATGGCTGTAACTTCATCAAACCATGCAGAGTTACTAGCAATTCATGAAACAAGCAGAGAATGTATTTGGCTAAGGTCGGTCATTTAACATATTCGAGAATCATGTGGATTATTAAGTATTTTAGACAGTCCTACAGTTTTATTCGAGGATAAACTTGGCCTGCATCAAATAACTTAAGGAAGGATATATAAAAGGGGATCGAACAAAACACATATTTCCAAAATTCTTGTACACTCATGAACTTCAAGAAAATGGTGATATTGATATCCAACAAGTTCGCTCATGCGATAATCTGGCGGATATACTTACAAAGTCACTACCTACATCAACATTTGAGAAGTTGAGAAATAATATGGATATGCGGAGGTTAAAAAGTTTGCTACATCAAAATGTGAGACATTTTATTCAGGGGGAGTCTGTTCTCTTTTTCCTTCGTCAAGGTTTTTATCCCACTGGGTTTTCCCTTGTAAGGTTTTAACGAGGCAGTCAATCTTTGCAATAACTCGCATTCAAGGGGGAGTGTTAAAATATTTGAATAAATATAAAGTGCTTGTCAAAGAGCATTGAGGAAGTCTCTCAAATCTTGCTGAGAAAGACTTGCACATCTTCTTAAGAAAGAAACTTAATCAGGAAGACTTGTAAAGCTTATCGAGTAAGACTTGTAAAGCTTATCGAGGAAGTTTTGTAATACTTAATGAAGAAGATTTGAATAGCTTACTTAGTAAGACTTGTAAACCAACTACTATAAATAGCTCATTTAGCTAATGAAATGAGATACAACTTTCTCTTTATATCTTCTATTCTCCGATACTTCCTCTACATTAAACATAACTAATATTTTAAGTCAAGGTTTATAACATTATGAAATAGTTATAACCGGGAAAATCAACAGTACACCTGAATATAAATATAAATCAGCACCTTTGAATATATAAATAAGAATAAATGTAAAGATTAAATTAATCTCCAATATTTAACAAATAGATTAAGATGGCATGACTTCAAAACTTGGCTGATTATATAAGCATAAGAATCGAATTCTACTTCTTTAAAGAGATGAGCTGAATACATTTTCTGTCTCGAATATATATAAATTTTAATTCCATTACTTTATAAATTCAAACACATATTCTACTTGCAATAAAATCTTTATTGTATTTCGTAAAAATTATAATTTTTTTTCTTTATAAATTCGAAAACATATTTTAAGTTTAAATATTAAATGATATTTTTAATTTCTGAATATTTAAAATTCTCAAATTTTAAAATAATTAAAAAAATAGGTTGAGACGATCTTAGAGCCACACATAACATCTCAACCCGTGTATCCCTCGTTAAAAAGAATGCCAACTATGAACACATTATGTATCTAATCTATACTATCTATCTATACTATATTATAATAGACGAAATATTAAAAATTTAGTAGTCGGTCAGTCGGTACTTGTGTTAGTCCCTAAGCACGCGCTAAAATTCACGCAAGTATACGCGTTCGCAAGTAGTATAAGATATAAATCAGATTCGTTCCCACAGAGACTGGTTTAGGTTAACTTTGTGATTTATGCACTTATGTAATAATGATGTGGCTATTATTCAATGCTAAGACGAATAACAATTTGAGTTTTGATTATACTATGATTAACTATTGAGAATTATACTAGAGAATATTAACTAAAGAGAGTAAAGAGAGTTGAATAATATATGACACAAACATGGGATTCTAACTTCATTAGTACTTCATTCAATAGCCTTTTTGTTCTTAACCTTAGCATGTAATGGTGATGACACTAATCAGATAACACGAAACTGATAATCGCCAACTTTCGTTGTACGAATACCATACTACCAGACATCCACAAAAGAGATAGAAGATGAATAGACACCAATTATATTGAGACCCTATATGTCTATAAAATTTGACAACATAGCGGTTTAATGCACAAGTTATTAATTGTGATTACATAGGGCAAGTAAGATGGTTAAAATTACCTACGAATCATGCATAACAATAACACATGAACCTATGTTAGAATGGCAAGTTCTAAATCCTTAAATTCACTTTTGCTTCATTAAGAATTAACACGCTATCTTATAAGTTCACGACGCTCTTAAGATGAATAAGCACAACCAATACTAGGTTACAATCACCACACACTAAGGCATCGAAACAAATCAACTAAAGAAATCCATAAATAAATCCGCTAGAACCCCACGATAACGATTACCCCATAATCGGACTCATCATCAATGTGGGTTCCGATGAAAGCATGGTATAATAAACGTAGTCTTTATAAATAAATAATAAAAAAAGTATGAAATCCAGAGTATTAGGTTCAATAGAATAAGAAACTAGCATCCAAGATTACAACTTAGAACAAAGATTCACAAGAATAAACTAGATCTTCTTCGCCTTCGTTGAATTGTGCTATAGGTCTTCTTGTCATCTTCTCCTTAGCTTTGGTACGTCTCTCTCTTGAAAAACGTCTTTATTTATGTATATATATGCTGTAGAATTGACCAGGGCTTCAAACTCTCAAAATCCCTTTAGAAACAGAATTCTGCTACCCCTATTTCAGCGCGGGCGCGCCGTCCTCCTGAATAAAATTCCGATTTCTTTTTTTCTCCTTGCTGATTTGAGCCGATATTTTCACGAGCCTTTATTCCAACACCATCCAAACACCAAATTAGCACTACAACCATGCTAATTTACCTGATTACCTGGAAAATGCCTTCAATACAAAAACAATACAAAAACACATAAAAACACCAACAACTCGAGTACAAATACACCAATTCAAAGCTTTACAGAGCATAATAAAGTATCATAAATGCCACTCAACATACCCCCAAACTTGAATCGATGTTTGTCCTCAAGCATAAACAGACTCAAAGAACAAGAAATAAAAATGCTTGAATGCAACTAAATGAATGCAATGATCCCCAATAGAATAACTAAACCAATCAACAAGCAACATCTCAACAAATGCAGTTATTCGCATAAAGATCAATCAAACCTTACAAATCAACCTACAAACCAGAGACGTATGTGTGTGCAACTGCTTATAGATATACTATCGGAACTAGATGAATAATCATGACTCACTACTCATCAAAGCAATCGCAAGGTTATAAATAAAATAAAAGCTAGACTCAAAATAACTTATAACACTTCAATTCTTATTTTGGAGTTTTACATGGATACACGCTTTTATTCACAACAAAATAACACAAGTATGTTTATTTGACCGTGCACTGAGTGATGTCCACAAAAGACTTATACAATAGTACCCATGTAGCGAGTGTTAGGTTAGCAGATCCCAGACTATAAAAGCCTTAGGTCATTAGGCACAAAGTCCCCTAAGAACTTAATAACTCGAGTATTAAAGAGACCACTCGTGATCAATTATACATAACACTTTTTTTTCTTTTCTTTTTCTTTTCTTTTTTTTTTTCACAAATTTCTGAATGAGTGTGTTTCGCTCAATCTCGTTCAACCCTAGACTACTCATATAAATATGAGTCGGCTATCAGCCATTTGACACCTAGCCACAACAACTAGCAATGATATCCAATTTTCTCCAATTTTTAAAAATCCATGTTTTTCTATTATTAAGAGAATATCCTAAATTCTAAATATAAACAAGCGATTAAATCTCGATAAACAAACAAACCATGATCATGATCTAGCACTCAAGCAACCTATAAGACTTAGTGAAATACAATTATCTCCATCATGCAAATCAATTCGACAAGACTTAACATCACTAAATATGACATCACTACACTAGCATCAATATCACAAATCAATCAGAAAAATCATCTAAGGGATCATGTTATAGTGCACATGCATAAAACTATATGAACAAACTATCATAAAAACTACCAAACTGAAAAAAAACTATCATGGCAAAAATATGCAACTATATGCACTAAACTATCATGAATATGTAAACTATATGCGACTCACAAAAAACATATTCCTTCAACTACTACCCTAAAACTTAAAATATTCACTTTCCTCAGTGAAGGTAATAGAAAGGAATCAAGCATACCTACTCAGAATCAGGATCATCACCCTCAACGGGTGAAGTGTCAGGCGTGTCTTGAGGTGGATACACGGAGTCCTCACCAAATAATGGCCACTGGATGTCAACACTGGTGGCTCTGAATGCAGTCCCAAGTGCCTGGGTGAAATCACGTGCAAACCGACTATGGATGTCATGCATCGCATCCATCCTCCTCGCTAGACACCTATACTGCGTCGTGCTCAAACCAGCTCCAACATCTGCTCCTGCCTCCTCCTCCTCCTGCTGCTGCTGCGATCCCGAAGGACCGGCCTCTTCTCCCAACTAAGCTCTCCATGCTGCTCGATGAGCCTGCGAAGTCCCACAAGCATAAGTCTGATCCGCTGGCCTTCTTCCTGGAAGATGGTTATAAGACTAGCCAAGCCCCTTAGGATCGGGCTTCCCACCATACTACTCTGTCATGTTCAGCAGCGTAGAACTGTCGATAGGAGCACTGGGAAGCTGCAGCTGCTCATGTGCGGGCCAATAAACACCAACTGCCACACACAGCTTTGTCACAATGGACGCATAGGGTATAGAACCCGTAGGTACCTCCTCAAAAAAACCTCAAAATACATTGATGGATAACCATCCCCAAATCCACATAGTCCCCCTGAAGAATACCCCACAACAGACGAGCACGCTCCACAGTAATCTCATGTATATGAGAAGATGGCATGATGTTAGCACAGATAAACGAATTCCAAGCACGTGCAAACCTGTTCATGCACGAGGCAGAGAACGTGGAATAATCAGTCGTGCCCCTCTTGAACTTCCAATGAGCCTCAGGCATACAAAGAGTAGCAACTATCTAATCCAAATCAAAGTCCTCCGGAGTCTTATCATTCCAGGTTCCTGACCGAGCTTCCTCGCGGGTTGCTCAATCACCCTCCTTATCACATCCAAACTATACTCCACCATCATCCCCCTAACCACAGTGAAATCATTCTTCTCTGCCTTCACATTAACATAGAACTCTTGAACAACACTCATGGGCACAGCAGCGGGTGCCTCGTAAAAAGTAACCCAGCCCATCTCCAAGATCATCTTCAACAACTTACCATCTTTTCCTGATGGCAGAAAACCTCGCTCATTTGATATAGGCTTCGAGAGAAGCCTCGTATACTCCGCTTCAGCCTTGAGAGTCAAAAACCTTGGCCTCACACCACCAGCACTCGAAGAATCAGTGGTATTACTGCTGACTTGAGTTCTTTGTCTCTTGGGAGCCATTGGGATTGAGTAAGAGAGAATAAAAGATAAGTGTTTGAGAGAGAATTTTGTTTGAGAATTTGAGAAGTGGTGGAGAAGTTTGTGTAAAAGTGTATGTATATATAGGAGGTGAGAAGAGAATTAGATATGGAATAGAAGTGGGAATTGATTATGGGAATAGTGGGAATAATGAGTTTGATTTGGAGAGGGAAATTTGGGATATGGAAGAGTGAAAATCGGGTGGAAATAGATTTTCTATTAAAAACTCTGATTTTCTCTTCACAAGCTGCTGTTTTTTTTCTGAATCGGGACCCCAGCATGGCCGCGCGCTAGACCAGTGCGGTCGCGCTCACCTTCTGCCAAATCGGCGCGGCCGCGCACGCTTGGTTTCTGGAATTCCAGCGCGGCCGCGTGCTAGATCAGCGCAGGCGCGCCCAGCTTCTGTTGTTCGCCCTGAAATTTTCTGTTTTTCTGATTTTTTTTATGTTTTTCTCTTTTTTTCTTGCTTCCTCTACCTAATAATGTACAACAAACTTGGATGATGTATTGCTCCTTTTTTAAATATTTCAAAAACTGCCTCCCAAGAAGCGCTTGTTTTACGTCTTTAGCTTGACGTAGAAATGCGAGATGAAACAGACAATAAAACGACACTAACCACCTCGCAGTTTTCCGTGTCACCATAGTAATGCTTCAACCTCTGACCATTTACCTTGAATGCTTGGCCCGGATCATTCTCAAAAATCTCCACCGCTCCATGTGGAAACACAATTTTGACAATAAACGGCCCTGACCACATTGACTTCAGTTTTCCAGGAATAAGACAGAGACGAGAGTTAAACAAAAGAACTTGTTGCCCCTGCACAAATGATTTTAGAACTAGACCCCTATCGTGCCACCTCTTGACTTTCTCCTAGACATTTTGTTGTTTTCATATGCTTGAAGTCGAAACTCGTCGAGTTTATTCAATTGAAGAATCCTCTTCTTTCCAGCTGCATCCAAGTCCATATTCAACTTCTTCAAAGCCCAATACGCTTTATGCTCTAGCTTCACCGACAAATGACACCCCTTACCATAAACCAACTGAAACGGCGACATTCTCAATGGAGTCTTGTATGCTATTCTATATGCTTAAACAGCTTCGTCAAGCTTCAAAGATCAATCTTTTCTTGATGGACACACAATCTTTTCTAAAATGCGCTTGATCTCTCTGTTAGATACCTCAGCTTGACCATTCGTCTGAGGATGATAATCCATAGTAATACGATGATTCACATATCTTTGCATCATAGCAGTGAACTTGCGATTGCAAAAATGTGACCCCTCATCACTGATTATGACTCTTGGAGTTCCAAATCTTGTGAATATCTACTTTTAAAGAAAATTAAGCACTACTTTCGCATCATTCGTTGGCAACGCCTTAACGTCAACCCATTTTGACACATAATCAATCACCAACAAGATATACTGATTGGTACAAGATGAGACAAATGACCCCATGAAGTCGATTCACCAAACATCGAAGACTTCA
This sequence comes from Apium graveolens, assembly GCF_009905375.1. Lineage (NCBI taxonomy): Eukaryota > Viridiplantae > Streptophyta > Magnoliopsida > Apiales > Apiaceae > Apium > Apium graveolens. The sequence goes on along the minus strand of NC_133655.1, from coordinate 103,856,581 downwards.
ACCTAGAGAAGTACATTAAGAGGCATCTCATCCCTCTTAGATATATTACCCACACGTTGACATCGATCACATTTCAAAACGAACTAATGAACATCTTTAAATAAAGTCGGATAAAAGAAACCTGCTTGAAGAATACGAGCTGTTGTCTTTTCTCCACCATAATTTCCTACATAAGCCGTTGAGTGGAAATCTAGCAAGATCCCCCCGTTTCGCTGTAAGGAATACATCTCCTGATGATTTGGTCAGCTCCTTGTCGAAAAAGAAATGGCTCATCCCACATATACCACTTCACTTCATGCAGAAACTTCTTTCTTTGAGCATACGATAAGTCAGGAGGCATGATATTACTCACAAGGTAGTTCACAATGTCTGCAAACCACGGTTCTTCCTCTTCTACTCCAAACAGTTGCTCATCGGGAAAAGACTCATTTATTAATGTTTTATCCAGTGAAGTTGCAATTGGATCCTCTAAATGCAAGAGATGATCAACGACTTGATTTTCAGTCCCTTTTCTGTCCTTGATCTCTAACTCAAATTCCTGGAGTAAAAGAACCCATCGAATAAATCTAGGCTTTGAGTCCTTCTTCGAGACGAGATATCGAATGGCAGCGTGATCAGTGAAACCTGTCACCTTCGTCCCAAGCAGATAAGATCGAAATTTCTCGAAACCGTAGACGATAGCCAAAAGTTCTTTCTCCGTAGTAGTATAATTCAATTGAGCACCATTAAGAGTCTTACTAGCATAGTAGACTACATGAAATATGATGTTCTTTCTCTACCCAAGAACTGCTCCAACTGCATAGTCACTTATATCGCACATCATCTCAAAAGGTTCATTCCAATCGGGTGCAGTTATGATAGGTGCCGTGATTAAACACTTCTTTAAGAACTCAAAAGCAGCTACACACTCATCATCAAACTTAAACGGGACATCCTTCTCCAGAAGATTGCACAAATGTTTAGAAATTTTTGAGAATTCCTTGATGAACCGCTTGTAGAAGCCCGCATGACCAAGAAAACTGCGAACTCCTGGAACATAATTTGGTGGGGGAAGATTTTTGATGACCCCCACTTTTGCTTTATCCATCTCAAGACCCTTACTAGAGACCTTGTACCCAAGAATAATGCCCTGTCGCACCATAAAGTGACATTTCTCCCAATTGAGAACCAAATTGGTCTCAACACACCTCTTGAGAACGTCGCCTAGATTTTGCAAGCACTCATCAAATGAATCACCAAACACAGAGAAGTCGTCCATGAACACCTCCACATTCTGACCAATCATATCATAGAAGATAGCCATCATGCATCTCTGAAATGTGGTCGGTGCTCCACATAATCCAAAAAAAACTCTTCGAAAGGCGAAAGTACCAAATGAACAAGTGAAAGTAGTCTTCTCCTGATCTTTTGGAGCAATGCAAATTTCATTATAGCCAGAATAACCATCCAGAAGACAGTAGTACTCATGCCCAGCCAATCTGTCAAGCATCTGATCAATAAACGGCAGAGGGAAGTGATCTTTTCTTGTGGCCTTGTTCAGCTTCCTATAATCCATGCAAACTCTCCACCCCGTGACTGTTTGAGTAGGAATGAGCTCATTCTTCTCATTAGCAATGACTGTGATACATCCTTTCTTTAGTACACACTGAACTGGGCTCACCCATAAACTGTCAGAAATGGGATAGATGATCCCTGCATCGAGCCACTTAAGAATTTCCTTCTTTATGGCTTCCTTTATGATTGGATTTAGCCTTCTCTGTTGCTCAACAATAGGCTTGCTTCTTTCCTCTAGCAGAATTTTGTGCATGCAATGCGAAGGGCTGATTCCCTTGATATCTGCTATAGTCTAACCAATTTCTGATTTGAATTCTCTAAGAATTCTCAAAATCTTCTCCTCTTCGCTACCTGAAAGGTCAAATGCAATAATAACAGGGAGAGTAGATGCATCACCTAAAAACGCATACCTTAAATGTTCAGGTAAAAGATTAAGCTCAAGAGTAGGTGATTCCTCAATAGATGGCTTGAGGCGCTTAGGAGCTTTGTTCAACTTCCATTCCCAGAGATTCAAAAGGCATATCAATCTTCCTCTTCCAGGGAGAAGCATTCAAAAATTGCAACTGCTCATCCCCTTCATCATCTTTACTATCGGAATTCCCCAACAAGGCCTTCTCTAAGACATCGAATCTTAGCAATTGATCGAGTTCTGAAATGACCACAGAATTAACCAACTCCACATTAAGCACTCCTCATTTTATGTAGGGAATTTCATGGCATTGAACACATTAAAAGTTACATCCTAATCCATCACTCGCATGGTGAGCTCACCCTTCTGCATATCTATCAAGGTTCGGCCAGTAGCCAAGAAAGGTCTTCCCAAGATTATGGGAATCTTCTTATCCTCCTCGAAATCAAGAATTACAAAATCAGCAGAGAAGATGAGTTTATCCACCTTGACCAAGACATCCTCCACAATACCTCGTGGATATGTAATAGAACGGTCGACCAACTGCAAAGTCCTATAAGTAGGCCTTGGATTAGGCAAGTTCAACTTCTTGAAGATTGACAAGGGCATCAGATTGATGCTAGCTCCCAAGTCACATAGACACTTGTCAAATGACTCATTTCCAATGGTGCATGGAATAGTGAAGCTTCCAGGATCTTTAAGCTTCAGAGGTAACTTCTGTTGCAGCACAACACTACATTCCTCTGTGAGAGCAACAGTCTTTAAGTCATCAAGCTTTGCCTTCCTAGAGAGAATACTTTTCATAAACTTCACGTAACTAGGTATTTGTTCAAGAGCTTCAGCGAAAGGTATGTTAATGTGAAGTTTCTTGAACACCTCCAAAAACTTCTCAAACTGCTTATCCAGCTTTTTCTTCTACAGCCTCTCAGGAAAAAGAGGTGGAGGATAGATTTGTTTCTCTCCTGTATTACCCTCAGGAGGAGTGTGCTCAAAAGTAGTCTTCCTTGGTTCTACCTCTGCTTCCTTCTGTACTTCTTCTTCTTCAGCCTCAACTTCAGATTCTGAAGTCTTTGCTTTTTCAGGATTCGCAACCTTACCAGACCTCAATGTAATTGCCTTAACATGCTCATTAGCTTCCTTCTTGCCTGGCACTTCAGTATCGCTTGGAAGTGTACTAGGTTGACGATTCAGTAATGCATTAGCAATTTTCCCAATTTGATTCTCCAAGTCTTGATAGACACAGCTTGGCTCGTGCACATGAGCCTCAACTCCTCCAATTCAGATTTTCCATTAGCCTGCGGTAGCTGCTGAAGTTGAAATTATTGCCTAGGGGCATATTGCGGTTGTTGAAAACCAGGAGGGTTATACTGCTTTGTTGTGTATGGATGATAAGATTTTTGTACCGCATTCTGATTATTACTCCAGCTGAAGTTAGGATGATTACGATTATTTGAATGATAAGTGGCTGGAGCTTGTTGTTGTGATCTCTGAAAGTTGCTCACAAATTGAGCTGATTCGCTAGAAATAGCGCACTGCTCAGTTTCATGTGCCCCCGCACAAAGCTCACAAACACCAGTGATTTGATTAACTCCATAATTCGCCAAAAAGTCCACTTTCATCGTCAAAGCTTGAAGTTGAGCAGCTATAGCCGTAGCTGTATCCACTTCCAGAATTCCTACTACCTTGCCTTGCAACATTCTTTGCGTAGGATTATGGTATTCATTAGCTTCCATGAACTCAATCAACTCATAAGCTTCATTATAGCTTTTGGCCCAGAAGGCTCCACCAGACGTTGCATCGAGTATAGGTCTAGATTGAGCGCCCAAACCATTATAGAAATAGTTTATAATCATCCAATCAGGCATGCCATGGTGTGGGCACTTCCTTAGCATCTCCTTAGATTCTCCAGTTTACTGAGCAAACTGAGTAAGAGCATTCCTGATTGCAGTCAGGCATGCCATGGTGTGGGCACTTCCTTAACATCTCCTTAGATTCTCCAGTTTGCTGAGCAAACTGAGTAAGAGCATTCCTGATTGCAGGAGTCTTCGTCATAGGATATAATTTAGTGAGACACTTTTGAGAAAGATCCTTCCATTTGGTGATAGACCCTGGTGGTAGAGAATGTACCAGCACTTTGCTTTATCCCTCGGAAAGAATGGGAAGAGTCGTATCTTGATAGCATCTCCAGTCACCCCATTGAACTTGAAAGTGTCACAGATCTCGATGAAATCCCTGATGTGCATGTTGGGATCTTCTATAGGAGAACCCCCAAACTGAACTGAGTTATGTATCATCTGAATCGTGCTCGACTTGATCTCAAAAGTGTTAGCCGAGATGGCCGGTCTGATGATGCTCGACTGAATATCATCGATCTTAGGCTGAGAATAGTCCATCAGAGCCTTAGGATTTTCTGCTTGATCTCCCATCACTACTAGAGCTGGTTCCTCGATTTTCCCTTCTTCTACTACTTTCTCTTCATCCTCAAAAACTTCCCTTCGAATCACTACAGCTTCTTCCTCGGCTTGATCCAGATTTCTCTTATGAGCCCGCGAACGCGTATGCATACACGCTCAATCGAGTACTTGAAACAGTAGGTAAGTAACAATGTCCGAGTCAATGAACTTTAACGATCACTGATGACAAACACATAAACTAAAAGTTAACACCGTGTCCCCGGCAGCGGAGCCAAAAACTTGTTAGTCGCTAAACACGCGCTAAAATTCACACAAAATATACGCGTTCACAAGTAGTATAAGATATAAATCAGATTTGTTCCCGCAGAGACTAATTTAGGTTAACATTGTGATTTATGCACTTATGCAACAATGATGTGGCTATTATTCAATGCTAAGACGAATCACAATTTGGGTTTTGATTATACTACGATTAACTATTGAGAATTATACTAGAAATCATTAACTAAAGAGAGTAAAGAGATATATGACACAAACATGGGATTCTAACTTCATTAAGTACTTCATTCAATAGCCTTTTCGTTCTTAACCTTAGCATGTAATGGTGATGACACTAATCAGATAACACGAAACTGATAATCGCCAACTTTCCTTGTACGAATACCATACTACCAGACATCCACAAAAGAGATAAAAGATGAATATACACCAATTATATTGAGACCCTATATATTTATAGAATTTGACAACATAACGGTTTAATGTACAAGTTATCTATTGTGATTACATAGGGCAATTAAGATGGTAAAATTTACCTACGAATCATGCATAACAATAACACATGAACCTATACTAGCATGGCAAGTTCTAAATCCTTAAATTCACTTTCGCTTCATTAAGAATTAACACGCTATCTTATAAGTTCGCGATGCTCGTAAGATGAATAAGCACAACCAATACTTGGTTATCATACAATCACCACACACTAAGGCATCATACAAATTAACTAAAGAAATTCATAAATAAATCCGCTAGAACCCCACGATAATTATTAGCCCATAATCAGAGTCATCATCAACGTGGGTTCCGATGAAAGCATGGTATAATAAATGTAGTCTTTATAAACAAATAATAAATAAAGTACGAAATCCAGAGTATTAGGTTCAACAAAACAAGAAACGAGCATCCAAGATTACAACTTAGAACAAAGATTCACAAGAATACACTAGATCTTCTTCGCCTTCGTTGAATTATGCTATAGGTCTTCTTATCGTCTTCTCCTTAGCTTTGGTACTTCTCTCTCTTGAAAAACATCTTTATTTATGTATATATATGCTGTAGAATTGACCAGGGCTTCAAACTCTCAAAATCCCAATAGAAACAGAATTCTGCTACCCTGACCTGGCGCGGGCGCGTGCTTGACCAGCGCGGGCGCGTTGAGTTTCTGCTAATTGGGCACGGCCGCGCGCTACTTCAGCGCGGGCGCGCCGTCCTTCTGAATAAAATTCTGATTTCTTTTTTTCTCCTTGTTGATTTGAGCCGGTCTTTTCACGAGCATTTATTCCAACACCATCCAAACACCAAATTAGCACTACAACAATGCTAATTTACCTGATTACCTGGAAAATGCCTGCAATACAAAAACACTACAAAAACACGTAAAAATACCAACTACTCGAGTACAAATACACCAATTCAAAGCTTTACGGAACATAATAAAGTGTCAGAAATGTCACTCAATAACTTGCTGAAATTACTTAATTACCCTTACTTCATTATTCTAATTCTAATTATTGGGTTGTTCAATTCTAATTCTAATTGATATTAAAATCAACTTGCTCTATTATTTTACCAATTTCAATTCTATTTTATATCGAACTCAATATCATTATAATTTATATTGAATTCAACTTCTTCTATAAATTTATATTTTAATTCATATCGAGTTCTATATTATTCTAATTTGTTACTTCGGGCTAAATTAAATCTAAGCAAACTAAATATAATTATTAAGATTTAGTTGATATATCATGTGATTCGGGTTACGATAAAATAACAATACTATCAATCTTCCTAAAAAATAATATTAATGAATTTGGACAAACAAAATAATATATATGTTATTTATCCTGGATAAAAAAAATACATTATACAATTAAATTAGACTAACACAAAACTAAAATAAAAATACAATTCGACCAACAAAAATAAAAGCATATATACTAATTATTCAGTCTAAAAAAATTATCTTATTTATTCAGACTTTGAAAAAATTAAAATTAAACTAAAAATAATTAGTTTGATTTGATCGGTGCATTGGGCACAGGCTAAAATAAAATAAGGTAAACCACCGATCTGAGATAAATCGAATTTATAATAGACTAAGTAAAATTCATATCCTATTGATATGAATTAAAAAATCAAATTTTAATTCAAACATAAATATTAGTTTTATTAAAAATACACATAAAATTATCAATAAAACTATATTGTTCAATCAGTAATATTATCTTTTTCAAATATTTTTCTAGAGTTATAGTTAATCGATTAAGTAATCATCATGCTAAATTAATATTTTTTAAGGTATTAATATAAAGGAAACATTATATTTTTACCCTCAATAAAATAATAATTTCGTTATAAAAATATTCATCCTACCAATATCACTTTAAGTAAGTTTAAATGTTCTAAAACGTTTTGAACATATACGTCTACTAATATAATTATCATGAAGTCATATCATTTAAAGTTTTAAATGAATAAAATTATGAATTGAATCAAAACAATTTATTTTAAATTATATAATATTAAAAATAATATGTGTTATCCGTGCATGGGTTTTTAGCAAGTAGCTTTTAATATTCAATTTGCCATATTATCCATAGACTCTTTCAATTTGAAAGTCTCTACAATTGATATATCACCATATGGGTTATTTTGCTTCAGATTAATACTACCTCGAATTGTTGATGCCAGCAACTCATAAAACAACCTATGATACATGTACATAAATAAATAATAAATGTTGTATTTAAAAGTTAGCTTTTTGATAAAAAAATTAGTTTTCACATCTTCGCTTTGACTTATCGAGTTCTCTAGTCTTCACATCTTCACTTTGACTTATCAATAACTCTTAGTTCTCTAGTGGCTTCTTGACTTGTTGATATCTCAGAGTTCTTTATTCAAATTCACCTTGTCAAATTCTCAGAGTTCTTTAGTGAATTTTGATTTATCAATATCTCTGAGTTCTCTAATAGAACTTGACTTATCGATAACTCAGAGTTCTCTACTGAATGTAGACTTATCGATTACTCTGAGTTCTCTAGTGAAGGAATGACTTGTCGATATCTCCAATCTTCAGTTCTTCAAATTGGCTTGTCGATATCTTCCTGAGTTCTCTAGTAGCTTTTCTGACTTCTCGATAAGCCATTCTGGAATTCTCGAATGACTTCTCTATAACATTAAATCTGTGACTTGTAGAGATCTTGACTTAGAGTATTTTTCTCCAAACAGATTTATTCAACTCCAAGTTTCTTCAAAATTCTTCTGAGGCATGATCTTCTTGATCTTCTTTCAGATAGAATCCTTAGGCTTGATACTGTTTGAGGAAAAAGACTCTAGTCTGCTCCTTCGCATTTTTACAGACTTACTTAGGGTTGACAAATTGTCTTAGTCTTGTTAAAGTACAGGCATGTCTATACAACAATCTCCCTCAATTTATGAGAAGATTGTTTAACACAAATTCATGCTTGTTAACAAGACTAACCCCAAGTTTGAAACTGATGGAAGATAAAATTAAAACATAAAGCTTGATAGAATTACAACTTGTACAACATAAGATTCACCAGGTTCCATGATTACAAGAGTCAAGTAAAAATAGTTTTTACATTAGCTTCTTCTCTAAGTTTATCCTTCAAGTGATCAAGAATTTCAAGTTCTATGATGAGTGTTCCACTTAGAGGTTCCACAAGTTTTTGCCTTGATGTCTTAGAGTAACCCTGGTCCAGAAACTCTAAGCTGAATCTTGAGTGTCCATCAGCTCTGATATTTAGAAATCTACCATCTTTAGAAATTCTGCTCATTCCTTTTATTTTCAACTCTTCTGATCTTCTTATAAATATATCTATTTCTTCATCATGTCTCCTTCTTCTTTCTTCAGCTTCAGCCTTATCTCCTTTCTTTGTTTCCTCCCTTTCAATCAACCATTCAGCCAGATATGATCTCCATGTCCTTGTAACAATGTCTGATAAGTGGATTTTATATCCACTTGAAATGCTTTATTACAAGCTTAAATTGGTGTATTGGACTCAAGTTGTTGGTATTTTGATGTGTTTTTGTGTTATTGCATTTCAGGTATCAGTTAAATGAAGAAAGGAGCTTTTAAAGGTAATATGATGAAAAGTGACCAGATTTGGAAGCCTAGGCCATTGTCAAGTTGTAGAGAATCTCGTTAGCTTCGCGTGAGCAGTTGAATCGCCTAATTCTGACGAGTAGAACTCAAGTTATGACCAAAACAAGATTCATCGGAATTTTTCCAAACAGGCTGTAGGCGCCGCATGCTGGTGGAGGCGCCCGCCTGCTGGTGGAGGCGGCCGCGTGCTGATGCGCGACTGACTTCGCTGATTTCGCTGAAAAATCTTTTTTTGAGTGGAATTTGACGATTTTAAGGGTTCAGGTCCAATATGGGCTTATATATACTTAAAAAAAAGGGTTTTCATCATCCGGGAAGATTGAGAGATCAAGGAGAAGACCTAGAAGCATAAAACAACTCCGAAAAAGAAGATCTTGTTTTCAACTTATGATTTTTTGAATTAGTTGTAACTTTGGATGCTCGTTTTCATTCTTGTCGAACCTAGATCTTGTTTATTCGTACTTTAATTATTATTCAGTTTATTAAGACCTTGTTTATACCATGCTTTCATATGTACCCATGGTGACGATAAATTCTATTATGGGCTAATCGTTATCATGGGATTCTACCAGATTTACTTATGGATTTCAATAGTTAATTGTTTTGATATCTTGGTGTGTGGTGATTATATGATATCCTAGTAATGGTTGTGCTTATTTGTCTTATGTGCGTAGCTAACATATAAGATAGCGTGTTAATCTCTATTGAAGCGACAGTGAATATAAAGGTTTAGAACTTGCCATGCTAGCATAGGTTCATGTATTTGTTATGCATGATTCGTAGGTAATTTTAACCATCTTATTTGCCCCATGTAATCACGATAGATAACTTGTGCATTAAACCGTTATGTTTTCAATTCTTATAGACATATAAGGATTAAGCATAATTGGTGTCTATTCAACTTCTATCTCTTTTGTGGATGCTTGGTAGTAGGGTATTCGTACAACGAAAGTTGGCGTTTACTAGTTTCGTGTTATCTGATTAGTGTCATCACCATCACATGCTAAGGTTAAGAACGAAAAGGCTATTGAATGAAGTATTTAATGAAGTTAGAATCCCATGTTTGTTATATATATTAATTCAACCATTCTTGTTCTTTTAGTTATAATTGTTAGTTTAATATCTTAGTTTAATCAAAACCCAATTTGTTATTTGTCTTAGCATTGAGCGATAACCATACATTGTTGCATAGGTGTATAAATTGAACTTAACCTAAACCAGTCTCTGTGGGAACGAATCTGATTTATATTTTATACTACTTGCGAACGCGTATACTTGCTTGAATATTACCGCGTGTTTTCGCCCTAACAAGTTTTTGGCGCCGCTACCGGGGACTCGGTGTTAGTTTTTAGTTCATGTGCTTGTCATCAGTGGTCGTTAAAGTTCACTGACTCAGATTTTTTTTACTTTCAAGGTTTACTTGTTGTGTTTCAGGTACTCATTACAATGGGAGATCCAGCAGCATGAACGAGAGCCTTGATGGATTTTTCTCAACCCAAGATCAATGAAATTCAATCTAGCATTGTCAGACCAACTATCATAGCGAATACCTTTGAGATCAAGCCTGGAATAATTCAATGGGTGTAGAATTCAATCCAGTTTGGGGGTTCTCCAACGGAAGATCCCAATATGCACACTAGGGATTTCATTGAGTTCTGCGACACCTTCAAGTTCAACGGTGTTTTTGAAGATGTTGTGAAGCTGAGACTGTTCCCATTCTCTCTGAGGGACAAGGCTAAGAGCTGGTTACACTCTCTACCAGCTGGTTCGATTACTACTTGGATAGATCTTGCTCAGAAGTTTCTTACTAAATTCTTCCCTATGGCGAAGACAGCTGCACTCAGGAATGCTATTACTCAATTTGCGCAGCAAATGGGAGAATCGCTATATGAAGCTTGGGAGCGCTACAAGGAGATGCTTAGGAAGTGTCCTCATCATGGAATTCCTGATTGGATGATCATCACTTGTTTTTACAATGGGTTAGGAGCACAGTCCAGACCCATGCTCGATGTAGCATCAGGCGGAGCATTATGGGCAAAGAGCTATGAGGAAGCTTATGATCTAATTGAACTGATGGCTGCTAATGAATATCAGTATCCAACCCATAGATGTTCACAAGGCAAGATAGTAGGAGTTCTTGAAGTGGATACAGCTACGACTATCACTGCTCAACTAAAGGCATTGTCTATGAAGATCGATTCTCTGGCTAACTATGGTGTTAAGCAGATAATCAGTGTTTGTGAGCTGTGTGCAGGTCCGCATGTGACGGAGCAATGCGCTATATCTAGTGACTCAGCTCATTTTGTGAGCAACTTTCAGAGATCGCAGCAACCAGTTCCAGAAACTTATCATCCTGACAACTGGAATCATCCTAACTTCAGATGGAGCAACAATCAGAATGCGATGCAACAGCTGTTCCGGCAGTTTGGAAATAAGCTATTCAACCCTCCTGGTTTTCAGCAACAAATTACACCAAAACAACAAACTCATGGTGGATGTCTATCTTCGAATGAAAAATCTGAATTGGAGGAGTTTCGGCTTATGTGCAAAAACCAGGCTCTTATATGCCAAAGCCAGGCTGTTTTTATCAAGACTCTGGAGAACCAAATAGGGCAAATTGCTAATTTCTTATTGAATCGACCACCAGGAACGCTTGCTAGTGATACAAAAACAAATCTAGGTAAGAGGGAAGTTGAAAAATAGGTGAGTGCCATCACCTTAAGGTCTGGAAAGGTCGCAAGCCCCCAAATTCAGCAAGACGAAGAGCCTGAAAAATCTCAAGTTTTAGAAAATACAGTTGTGGCTGAAGAAGAAGTGTAGAAGGAAGCAGAGGTGGAACAAAGGAAGACTACTGTGGAACACACTTCTCCTGAGGGAAATACAGGGGAGAAACAGATTTATCCTCCACCTCCTTTTCCTAAGAGGCTGTAGAAGAAAAAGCCGGATAAGCAGTTTGAGAAGTTTTTGGAGGTGTTCAAGAAACTTCATATCAACATACCTTTCGCTGAAGCTCTTGAACAGATGCCTAGCTATGCGAGGTTTATGAAAGGTATTCTCTCTCAGAAAGTGAAGCTCGATGACTTAGAGACCGTTGCTCTAACAGAAGAATGCAGTGCTGTGCTGCAACAGAAGTTGCCTCCGAAGCTTAAAGATCCTGAAAGCTTCACTATTCCTTGCACCATCGAAAACTTGTCGTTCGACAAGTGTTTTTGTGATTTAGGAGCTAGCATCAATCTGATGCCCTTATCTATCTTCAAGAAGCTTAAATTGGTATATTGAACTCAAGTTGTTGGTATTTTGATGTGTTTTTGTGTTTTTGTGTTTTTGTGTTATTGCATTTCAGGTATCAGTTAAATGAAGAAAAGAGCTTTTAAAGGTAATATGATGACAATTGATCAGATTTGGAAGCCTAGGCCACTGTCAAGTTGTAGAGAATCTCATTAGCTTCGTGTGGGCAATTGAATCGCCTAATTCTGACGAGTAGAACTCAAGTTATGGCCAAAACAAGATTCATCAAAATTTTTCCAGACAGGCTGGAGGCGCCCGCCTGCTGGTGGAGGCGGTCGCGTGCTGATGCACGACTGACTTCGCTGATTTCGCTGAAAAATCCTTTTTTGAGTGGAATTTGACGATTTTAAGGGTTCAAGTCCAATATGGGCTTATATATACTTAAAAAAAAGGTTTTCCTCATCCGGGAAGATTGGGAGATCAAGGAGAAGACCTAGAAGCACAAAACAACTTCGAAAAAGAAGATCTTATTTTCAACTTGTGATTCTTTGAATTAGTTGTAACTTTGGATGCTCGTTTTCATTCTTGTTGAACCTAGATCTTGTTTATTCGTACTTTAATTATTATTCAGTTTATTAAGACCTTGTTTATGCCATGCTTTCATATGAACCCATGGTGACGATAAGTTCTATTATGGGCAAATCATTATCATGAGATTCTAGCAGATTTACTTATGGATTTCAATAGTTAATTGTTTTGATATCTTGGTATGATATCCTAGTGTTGGTTGTGCTTATTCGTCTTATGTGCGTGGCTAACATATAAGATAGCGTGTTAATCTATATGGAAGCGACAGTGAATATAGAGGTTTAGAACTTGCCATGCTAGCATAGGTTCATGTATTTATTATGCATGATTCGTAGGTAATTTTAACCATCTTAGTTGCCCTATGTAATCACGATAGATAACTTGCGCATTAAACCGTTAAGTTTTCAATTCTTATTGACATATAAGGACTAAGCATAATTGGTGTCTATTCAACTTCTATCTCTTTTGTGGATGCTTGGTAGTAGGGTATTCGTACAACGAAAGTTGGCGTTTACTAGTTTCGTGTTATCTGATTAGTGTCATCACCATCGCATGCTAAGGTTAAGAACGAAAAGGCTATTGAATGAAGTATTTAATGAAGTTAGAATCCCATGTTTGTCATATATATTAATTCAACAATTCTTATTCTCTTAGTTATAATTGTTAGTTTAATCTCTTAGTTTAATTAAAACCCAATTTGTTATTTGTCTTAGCATTGAGCGATAACCATACATTGTTGCATAGGTGCATAAATTAAACTTAACCTAAACCATTCTTTGTGGGAACGAGTCTGATTTATATCTTATACTACTTGTGAACACGTATACTTGCATGAATTATAGTGCGTGTTTTCGTCCTAACAGTGTCCTTGCCTTTTAACAAAATTAACACTCTCTTAATTTCTGCAGGAGTCAAAGAATTCATTCACTTTTTGTCTAGAAGAGTGAATGTACCATCCTTAAAATAAACTCTAACTTCTCTCAGGGATACAACCCAGATTTTAACAATTTCCTCAGTTGGATGTTGGAAATGGTCTTCATCTGAGGTCCACCAATCTAGAGGTAGAAACTCAGATTCCTTAAAGCAATTATAGATAACCCTTTCAATGACTTCCACTTCCTTTGCAGGCTTGACTTTCTTAGGCTTTCTCCCAATATATTTGAGCTTGAATTTTAGTGAAGGTTTGGCTAAAGGTAGGGTTGTCATTTTCTTGAGATTTGTGTGGCTTGAGGTGATTTAAATTATTAGGAAGGAGTTGGCAGTTTTTCTGTAAAGAAATTTTGGTTTAGATGTTTGGGAACATTTGATGTTAGAGATAGTTGATGTTGTGGGTTGAGTTGAGGTTTGAGATGGTTGTATTTGGATTTTTAGGGTTGTTTGAGTTTCTGAATCATCATGAGGTTTCCTACTTTTCCTCTCCCCTCTTCTCTTCTTCTCTTCATCTTTCTTGTCATCCTCCTTCTTCTTCTCTCCACCCTTGCTACCAGATGTCTTACTGGACTAACTCGGATTTGAGCTGGAAGGATTTTGATCACTCTTCTTAAGCTTATCATCATCCAAGTCATCATTGTTGAACTGAGTTTTGGGCAAGTTGACTTCTGCATTATCCAGATATCTCCTTAGTAGCTTTATCATTTTCATATTATCATTGTTCTTGTTCTTCTTACCTTTTAAGCTAGTTCCTAGGATCATGATAAGCTTCTCATTGCTCCTAACACATTGTTTGGGGATATTGAAAAATCTGAATTGTTTGGTGGTTGGACAGATGTATGCTATACCCTTGCTTAGCTGTAGATATGCTTCAGGAAAACAGCTATATGAGCATCTTTCAGTGCAGTTAATAGCTTGGTATCTTCATGAGTTATAGCTCTAACTTTGCTAATAAAGATATCTAACTCGGATGCCCTCCTTGAGACAAGGCGATTGAGGGACACCTGCATACATCTGTCTGTCCCTGAGTCATTTGCATTAACCACTATCCTATCTTCCAGAAAGTTATCCTTGTTGACCTTGATCACTCTTATGAAATTAATTGTCTTGTCCAGGGCCTTTTTATATGTGAAGTGATTGTTGTTGAGAGAAGCTTTTAAGGCATTGAGTAGTTCGTCATACTCTCTGCTCAAACTAGGTCCTTCAGCAGATCTAATAAGTCTCTCCTTGTCAAGATCAACTTCTTTAGCTTTCTTTCCAGCACCCTGAACTTGATGTTGAAATGACCTTGATTGTGCCAACCTAGCCTCTATCTCCCCCTTATTCTTGTTGGCAGGCATGAGAAGGGGAGTAGGGATTTTAGGCCTTACTTGTTCAGGAAAAGAAGGTACCGGTATGTTGAGTTTACCCATGATGGCTCCTAAAGCTATAGAATTCTGCATTTGAAGATGCTTATGGGAATCCACCAGAGTTTGGATATTTGTTTATTGGCTCTTGACAAGAGATGTCAAAGTCTCAACTTGTGCAGTGAGAAAGGAGTTGGAGTCTTGCAATGCTGCGACTTGACCCTTAGAGACTTAATTTATAGATTTGTTGAAGTGGATCCAGGTGGATAAGAGCTGCTAGATGTGCCAAAGTGTTCTTCTATAGACTATTTGATCCCTTCCATTAGCAAAGCTGAGGGCTTATATCTGCTCTGGTGAAGTTGATCCAGATGTACCTTGGTCTCATTTGAGTGAGTAATCTGTTTCTGGATCACTTCATGGAGATTGGAAAAGATAGTTTGAGGTTTTTGACTTCCTTCTCAATAGAGGCTAGATCCATCCTGGTCATTTGCTCAGAAAAATATTTGAATTTAGAAGAGATCTGCTCTTGAGATAGTATGATCTTGTCCATTTTCTCATTCACCAATTTCCTAATTCTATCTTCATGGCCAGTAAGCTTGATTTTAAGAGCCTTACCAAACAGGTGAAATGCTTTGAGTTGAGCTTTGTAAACATCTGTAATGGCATCATAGACAGCTTCTGGACTAAAATCTTTTGCATTACGTACCATAATAGAAACATATCCTTCTCTGAATCTGGCCAGAACTTGATTCATCTCAAGGTCAAAGTCATCAGACAACCATGCATCCACATTCCCATCTGGCTCAGCATCATTGACAATTTTCTCCTTTTTCTCCTCAACCTCTTCATTGTAAGCAAGCATGATAGCTTGATAGTCTTGGTTGCTCATGTCTGAAGTTAGAAGATGTTGTGAGATGTTGGCCAGTCCAGAGATCTACTCTACTAGTAGATCATCTACAGAAGTTGGTTGAGAGGCAGATTCTTGTAGCCACTGAGAGAGTATGTGAGGTTGTTGAGGTTGAGAGGTGGATGGATCATCAGAAACTCCTGTGACTGAGATCACAGTTTGACTCACAGATTGCTTTGTGGTTTTGACAGTGTGTTGTCCTCCACTTGTAGTGGGAACCTCCAATTGAATTGGAGGGGATTTGACTGGGTTACTGTCATATACACCAGCCTCAAACCCTTGTGTATCTTGCAACATACTGGCACTTGAATGTGCTATGTTTGCCTCCTCTATGACAGGATCATGGGCAATTGTACTCCTAGCTTCAACTGTAGAGGAAATTTCTGCTAGGGTTGTGAGGGGAGTTGTTCCTACATGAGGAACCTCCAATTGAATTGGAGAGGATTTAGATAGCTCCCCCTCAGGAGTACTACCCTCAAACCTTTCAGTTTGTGAAGACTATTTTGCACATGAAGGTGCATTAGAGGTATCCATGGGGTCTTCAGTAAAGACTGATTAATCCCTCATGTTTGTGATGGTGTCATCAAGGTCTACCCCATCATGTATTCTCTCACCATCTAAATGAGGTGCCTGGGTGGTGAGAAAAGCTTCTTCAGCTAAGTCACTTGATTTTTGGTGCACTTGAGAAATGGATTCAAGTGGAATTGGAATAGAAGAAATATTAGATATAAGAGATTGTTTCTCAGTTGTGAGTGTTGGCAGCTCCCCCTGAATAGATGAGGGAGCTTCAAGGGATGTGCTCTCACAGTGTGTGCCTTCCTTATTTCTCCTACCATACACTTGAATTGCTTCTTGTGCAGGCTGTGCAGACTCACTCCTGGTTATTTTTACAATTGCATCCTGTTGGGAGGATGTAGAGGAGGATAGAGTGGTCAGCTCAGTTTTTTACTTCTTTTGGATCTTTTGAGCAGAGGTTGTTCTCTTTCAGCTCTCTCCTCACCACTCTCAGTTATCACAGCTAGGTTTATCCCCTTTCTCTTCTTTTTACTAACCTCACCCTTTTGAGAAGATGAGGTAGTTGGTTTTCTAGCTTCTAAAGGTTATGAAAGAATGGTTGCAGCTTGGGAAGATCCCTGTTGGTGATCCTGTGTTTGTACTTTCACAGATTCAGGAATCATAGCTATACTAGATTATGCATTAGATCCCATGTCAGGCATATGATAAGGGTATGTCCTAAATCTCTCCAACATAAATGGAGTGATTTTCAGACTTACATTGACCTTATTCTTTGTAGTAAGTGAGCCAAATATTATTTTGGACACTTGCTTACAATTGCCTATCTTAGTACTATTTATACCATTCAACATGTATATCAGCTACTTTATTATTTAAAGTGGACATAATAAATCTAGGAAAGAAAATTTCCTTACCTCTAGCTGTCAGAGGCATAACGAGCCTGGTTGCAAGTTCTTCTAGGATCAGGAGACCAACATTCAGGTGTCTGTTATGGGTAATTGAATACACCAGCTTTTGCACAACACTTGAAATATTGTCATATCCTGTTTTTCTGCAAGTAAAGGCCCTCACTACAGAGTCAAAGATGAAAGACCGCTCCTTTATTAGATTTGTTCTGTTTAAGCTTGAGAAGTTGATTCTCCCACCATAGTTGATGAAGTCCATGAACTCAGTTAGCTCATCAGGAGTTAGTACCTCCACCAAATTCTCAGTTGACAGCCCCAAAGCTCTATTCACATCTTGGTCATTGAATTCTATTTGTTGGCCTCCAATTGTGCATGTCACCACCATAGAAAGAGAGTTGCTGTTTACATCAGTCCCTACTACAGCTGTAGTCCAGAATTCATGCAATACATCTAGATACAGTACTGGATTAGTAGTCAAGGCTCCTACAAAATAGGATTCAGCCAGCAGTTTTACAAACCCCTTGAAGTTATCAGGGGATTGGTTTGCATCAGTAAAAGCAAGGTAGTTGGTTTCTTTCTCTGGGGTAGATGTCCTAGCAACATTTTGGGCTATTATTGACTGATGAGAATGAATGGGTAAGAAAAATTTCTGAGAAAGAATGAAAAATGAGAGAGAAAACGGTTTTAGATTGAAAGTTAGGTCACTTTAGATCTCGAAAGTTGTAAGTAAGAGTATGTATCGAGAAGTCTGGGTATTTATAGTAAAAGTAGATGACTTGTCGATAACTCAAAAATAGACATTAGGAGTTTGTCTATCGATAAGTCATTTTGAGAAGTGAAGTACATGTCGAGAAGTCGTTTTAAATTACTCTTATAGAGAACTCAATCTTAACTTATCGAAATGTCAAATGAATACCCAGTTTGTCCAAAAAGTGGACTGAACTGATTCTAACTTTTATTTGAATAAATTCAAAATAAAATTAGAATAAATTTTCCAAAAGTATTTTACCAAAATAATTTATAAATTTAAATTATCTCAGTTCTGAGTTATTGATAAATCAAAAATTGTACTTGTAGAGAACTCTGTGAATGAACACTACTAGAGAACTCTACAAGGACTTATCGATAAGTCATTTTAAGCCTATCGAGAAGTCACTCGAGCAGTCAGTAAATTGACTTATCGAGGACTCACTTGAGAAGTCCTAAAATGACTTGTCGAGAAGTCAATTTATACTTATCGAGAACCCAGTTTTCTAAATACTTTTGGTTATTATAATTCTACCTTGTGTTAATTTTACATATTAAGAATGTAAATTAACAATTGAGCAGTTTACTTAGAATTTGAAAAATTCCAAGTTAATTGAATTTGAAAAATAAATATACAGAGATTTCTGAAATATTTATAATTCATATTTCAGTTAATTTCCAATTTAATCAAATTAATTTTGATTTACTGGAGATTAATCTGCTGCAAAACATTAGTTGAGTTCTTGCCTTAGAATGAAGAATTAAGCTATCCAATTTCACTCACAAATCTAGTAAAAGTTGCTTCATCCAAAGGTTTAGTAAAAATGTCAGCTAATTGTTCTTTTGTTGGTACAAAAATGAGCTTAATGTTATATCAGGATACAGGTCTTTGAAAGCAAAATTGACATCTTCCACTGGAACTCTTTTTGTTAACCCTTCATTCAGCAAAATCTGTATTTGTAAGACCAAAAGCTCCAAAACTGATTCCCTTGGGATACCATAATCCCAAGTTGAGCTTCCTTTCAGTATCTGAAGATCCACTTTCTCCCCCTGAGGTTGTACAATCAAACTCAGGTATATGAGATGAGCTTTCATTTCCATGGTTCTCTTGTTGAGTAGTTTCTTCATTTCCTTAGTCTGACAGACTTTTCAAACTTCAACTTGAGCAAGATCCATCTTAGGCATGTCTATTACCAACTCCTTTTTGACAAGGTGTTAATTTTCTTAAAAATCAAGTGAGACAGATTTTTAAGCCAGAGCTTGTTTATTTCTCCTGATACCTTGATGTAGAAGCAACAAATACCATCCTTATTTGTTGAGTCAATATCTTCAACAAACAAGCTTCCTTTTCTTGCTCCTTTCAAAGCAACTTCACCGGTTTTCTTGCTGATAACATTGCATTCTTCTTGTTGAATAAGACTTGAGACCATTGTCTACAATATGCTAATTCTGAAAAGATTCACTTCAAGATCAGCTACAAGTGCTACATAATTTAAAGACAACATTTTCAGAATAATCTTGCCATATCCCATTTTGAATCATTTGTTGTTGTCTCCAAAGGTCACCAATGGACCAGCTTTCTCCTCAAACGGTGATAGGATGGCTTTACCACCAGTCATATGCCTGGAACATCCATTGTCTATGATCCAGATGACTTTCTTCACTTGCCCTGCACACAATGAGTCTTAAGTATGTTTGGAAACCCAAGCAGTGTTGGGTAGTTTCTTCTTGGTAACTTGTTCAGTAGAAGTAGAATGAGTTGTTTTAGAAGAAACAAAATTTAGTGACCGTTGTGCATGTTTTCCTTCTGATGTGGATTCATTTCTTGATTTTTTATGGTATACTCTCAGTTTGTTGCAACTTTTCATTACATTCATGTTGCAAGAAATGCAGTCAAACTTGTCACAGAATGAATAGGGATCATTTGAATTTGCTTCATTGTATTTGCAAGTTCCTTCAGCTGGCTTTCTAACAATCTTTTTACAAAGGTGAGTTAGATGATTTGAAGAGCCACATTTTTCACACTTCTTTCTAGGAGCATTTGCAACATAAGCAAAATTATTGCTTTTGTTTATCCCTATTTTCCCATTTCTATTTTTCTTTCTCTTTCTTGCATCTACAGTTTTGGTTTCTTGAATAGGAGTCTTGGGACTTTGTTTGTTCATGAGTTTCGCTTCAATATTGGAAGACTGAACTGATTCTTCAGTTTTCTTCTCTTTATCTTCATCAACAATTTATTTCTTCATAATCAATTCTTCTTCACTGAAATTGACTACACATGCTTTGAATATAGATGCATTAACCTTTTTCAAAAAGGTTAGAGCATTATCAGTCTTCTTTGCTTTCCCTTTGTCACCTACAGTTTTCTTTTTGTCACTCATGTCGTCATAGTCAAGGCCAATAGCAATGTTTGTACATGGCTTATTCTTCTCATGATACTGTCCGACCAGTTCAGATGCATTTCTGAAAGATTTCATCTTTACATCATTCTTTTCTAGCTTCTCCCTTAAAACTGCTTCAATTTCATTTGCACACTTGAGCTTGTTTTTAAGATAAGCATTTTCTTATTTTAAAGCTTCAAGCTCAACCAGCAACAATTCAGTTTCTTGCTTCTCACTCTCAAGCTTCTTATTTATCTTTGTTAATCTGCTAACTTCTTCATTAGCAGCAACCATGCTTGTGTGAATGCGAAACATTTATGTGCTCATCTTTTCAACAGTTTCCTTGTATCGATTCAAGTTTAAATCAATAGTGGTAAGAGTTGGTGTATGTGCTTTTGATGAGGATGATTCACCTTGCTCCAAAGCCATTAGAGCATAATTTCTAACTTCCTCATCTTCATCATTATCTGAATCATCCCAACTCTTTTCCTCAGCAATGTAAGCTTTGCTTTGTTGCTTTTTCAGAAGAGCTTCATACTTTGCTTCCAGTTCAAGATAAGCTTTGTCTTTCTTTGCCTTCATGGGTTTCCTGCATTCTGTAGAAAAGTGACCTAGTTCATCACAATTGAAGCACCTTATATTAGATCTGTCAACAGATCCAGTTTTGTAACCACTCTTGCTATCAGAAGTGTACTTCCCTTTCTCTTTCCTGCTGTTATCTTTGTTGAAGGATTGTCCTTTACTCCTGAGGTACCTTGGCTTCTTTACTCTAATGTTAGAGAATTTTCTAGCTAAATAGGCCATAGACTGATCTAGCTCATCCAGTACTTCAAGAGTGTAGAACTCATCCTTTTCCAACTTTAGAATGACTTGCTCTTGTGAATCATTTGTTCTTTGCTCACTTGTTAAGGCAACCGGAATATGAGACATTGGTTCGTCATTAGATGTTTGACCTTCATTTACTATTAAAGCACTTGAGCCATCTATAACATGTCCTTGGCCAGATCTCAATGATTACCTTTGAATCATCTCTAGTTTATATGTTTTGAGAATTCCATATAGAACTTCCAGAGTTATTCTGCTCAAGTCTCTCCCTTCCCTGATTGTTGAGATTTTCAGTTCCAAACGATCAGGAAGAGTAAGCAAGAACTTTAGATTCACCTCTTCAGTTTCATAGTATTTGTCATGAAGCTGCAAGTCATTTATCAGCTTATTGAATCTTTCAAAAACATCAGTAATGCTTTCCTTAGGCTTAGCCATTAAACCCTCATACTATGAAATCAGTATCCTTCTTTGATTAGATCTAACCTCCTCAGTTCCTTCACAGAGTATTTCAATCTTCTCCCATATTTTCTTGGCAGTGTCATGGTTGACAATATTGTTGTACATCACATTGTCAAGTGACTCAATCAATATCAATTGTAAGCTGCTATATAGGGAGACTTTATCCTTTTCAGGGACAAAATACTCAGATGGGTCTTTTGGAGCATAATGAGCTGGTATGACCATGTCTCCATCTGTAGATTCCTCAACTCTTACCATAGGAATGAAGGGTCCATTCTTGAGGATCTGAATATAGAGTGGATTGGTCATCTTGATAAACAACATCATTTCTTTTTCTAAAGAGTGTAGTTAGCTTTGTCAAAGGTAGGAATTTTGATGCTACTGATTTTCTGTGTATTCATTCTTCCAAGATCTTGAATTCGTTTACTTTCAGATTTTGCACTGTTAGATATATTTGATAATATCATGTGTATATATGATTTGTGTTTAGTTTTTAGATCTTACATAACAGGACAAATCAGTACTTAACTGGAAATTAGCACTTATACTGAAGACAGAACTTAAGATATCAGAACTTAAGTGATCAGAACTTAAGTTATCAGAAGATATTTATCAGGAGATAATATCAGGACTTAAGATGACTTTCAGATAAGGCAGGCGGCTGATTGAAAGGAAAGAAGATCAAGACTAAGACAGAAAGCAATATGCATGAAGAAGGAATTCTATGAAGAATAGAATACTTGGAAGAAAAGATAACTAGTTGATATATTTTAGGAAGCAGAATTATATTCCATATCAATTAGAACATTATCTTGTAACTATGTAGTATATAAACACAGGCATAGGGTTTACACTATAAGTGTTATCATTATCGAAGTTATTATTCTTTGTAACCCTAGCAGCTCTCGTGATAATTTGTTCATCACTGAGAGAGGACAGTTCCATATTGTAACAGAGTTTATTGTGTTGAATAAAATCTATTTTTTGTTACTTGAGTTCTTATATTCGATTTGATTATGCTAAACACTGTATTCAACCCCCTTCTACAGTGTGTGTGGCCTAACAAGTGGTATCAGAGCTATCTGTTAACACACAAACAGTTTAAGATCCAAAAACAATCATGTCTGAAGATGAAACTCAATCCAAGCCCACCAAAACTGAAGAACCTCCAAAAAATATAACCCATAGTCGATATGAGACTATAATAGTTCCCATGTTGAAACCTTCTGAGTATTCCATATGGAAAGTGAAGATGGCTATAATTCTGGAAGCTACAGATCCAGAATATCTCGACAGGATTAATGAAGGACCACATATGCCAACCAAACTCTCTATGGAAGTTGCAGGTCAGCCATCAAAGTCTGTACCAAAGGAGAAAAGAGATTACACTGATGAAGATATCTCATCGATTGCGAAGGATGCAAATGTAAGACACTTGATGCATAGTGCCATTGATAATGTCATGTCAAACAGGGTAATTTAATGCAAGACTGCAAAAGAGATATGGGATGCTTTGAAAATAAGGTGTCAGGGAACTGATTCAATCAAGAAGAACAGGAAGACTATACTCACTCAAGAGTATGAGCACTTTGACTCAAAGCCTGATGAGTCATTAACTGATTTATATGACAGATTTGTTAAACTCTTGAATGATTTGTCACTAGTTAACAAAGAGTATGATATTGAAGATTTAAATCTTAAATTCCTGTTAGCTCTTCCTGAAAGATGGGATTTGAAGGCCACAATAATAAGAGAGAACTATAATCTTGATGAAACAACTCTTGATGAAATTTATGGGATGCTCAAGACTCATGAACTTGAGATGGAACAAAAAAGGAAGAGGAATGGAAGAAAGTCAAGTACAGTTACTTTTGTGGCTGAGGAGGAAAGTCCCAAAGTTGCTGCCTCAAAGAAAGGCAAGGGAAAGGCTCTCATCACAAAGTCTGATACTTAGTCATCAAGTTCTGATAGTGATTATGACTCAGAAACTGAAATTATATCTGAGATGGACCCTGATGAGGAGATAATGAAGCTGTGTGCTCTTATGGTGAAAGGAATCACAAAGATTGCATACAGGAAATTCAGGAGAGGAAAAAAGTTTTCCAGGAAAGGTGCAAGTTCTGATAAGAAAGGTTTTAGAAAATCTGAAGGCAAAGGAGGAAAGTCTGATAGAGGAGATCACTCAAATGTTAAATGCTACAACTGTGGTGAGAAAGGCCACATATCTCCAGATTGCAGAAAATGGAAAAGTGACAAAGGCAAGGCTCTTGTCACAAAGAAGAAAAGCTGGTCAGATGCTTCAGATTCTGAGGATGAGGAAAACTACGCCTTGATGGCAAATGCTGATAGCAGTTCTGATACTGCTGACTTAAAGGTACCTCAAACTACTTATGCCTTTCATACTGATGATATTACTGAGTTGAGAAGATATCTTAAAACCATGTTCATTAGTTATAAAGATCAAACTTTAACATGTGAAAGATTAACTTCTGAAAATCTTGCTTATAAAAAGAGGAATGATTATTTAGAAAAAGAGTTAGTCATGTTTCATCAAACTCAGAAAGATAGAGATGATGCCTTTTATGTTAGGGATGAAGTGCTAAAAATGAATGAATCTCTAAAAACTGAGTTAGAAAATGAAAGAGAGATTATCAGGACTTGGACTAACTCTAGTAAAGCAACTCAGGATATTCTTAGTAGTGGAAACTGGAAGAAGGGCTTAGGTTATGGAGATGATAAGAACAGTAAGGGAACTGTAGAAACTGAGCCTATAAGTGTTAAACAAAAACCAAAGGTAAATCCTGTTAAGTTTGTAACTGCAAAGTCTGATATTGAGAAATCAGATGTTAAGGAGAAAGTAACTTCTGACAAACCTAAACAGGATAAGCCAACTGAAGTTAACATAGGCTTGATGACTAAGAAGCAGCTTAAGCATAAGCTGAAAGATGTTAAGAATGTAAAAAACGTAAAGCCACCTAGGAAAAATAGGAATGGAAAAGAAAGGTGTGAACAAAAGTAACAATTATAAGCATGTTCCTAATGCTCCTAGAAAAACATGTCATAACTGTGGAAATTCTAACCATCTGGCTTCTTTTTGCAGAAAGAATAAGAATATAAACTCCTTACCTTTAAAATCAGGAGTTAAGAGTCAGTCTGTTAGATATAAGCCACAAAATCCTTGTTTTCATTGTGGTAGTTTATGGCATTCCATTTATACTTGTAAGGAATATCATAGTTTGTACTATGATTATTATCAAATAAAACCTTCTTTAAAGAAAGTTAGCATTATTCCTTCTAGTGTAAGTTCTGATGCAAAATATGATATTGCAAATTCTGATAAGAAAACTGTTAACATAAACTCTGATGCTAAATTCGCTGCAAATGTTAACAAACTTAAAAAGGCCAAAGGATCCAAGCAAGTCTGGATCCTTAAAACTAATCATTAGTGGTCTTTGTGATTGCATGGCAACATGAATAATATCCTAGTTTTGGACAGTGGATGTTTAGGACATATGACAAGAAATAAAGCCCTGCTATCAGACTTTGTGGAGAAAGCTGGCCTAGGTGTTTCTTATGGAGATGGCAATATTGGAAAAACTCTGGGATATGGCAATATCAATCTTGGGAATGTCATCATTAAAAAAGTAGCTCTGGTCTCACGACTTAAACAAATCTGCTAAGTGTGAGTCAAATCTGTGACAGAGGTTATCATGTAGATTTCTTTGAAGAACACTGTGAAGTTGTAAGCAAATCTACAGGCAAAGTTGTTCTGAAAGGATACAGGCATGGTAACATTTATGAAGCCAAGCTTTCAACAAGTACTGATGGTTCTGCAATCTGTCTGTTAAGTAGAGCATCAATTGAAGAAAGCTGGGATTGGCATAAGAAACTCTCTCATTTAAATTTTAACAATATAAATGAACTGGTCAAGAAAGATCTTGTGAGAGGACTGCCAAAATCAATATTTGCTCCTGATGGCCTTTGTGATTCATGTCAGAAGGCAAAACAAAGAAAATCTTCATTCAAGAGCAAGACTGAATCATCAATTCTTGAGCATTATCACCTACTACATGTTGATCTATTAGGTCTAGTTAATGTCATGTCTATTGTAAAGAAGAAATATGTTATGGTCATAGTGGATGAGTTCACCAGATACACATGGGTGTATTTCTTGCACATAAAAAGTGAAACTGCATCTATCTTGATTAATCATGTCAAGCAACTGGATAAATTGGTCAAAGATTCTGTGAAGATCATAAGAAGTGATAATGGCACTGAGTTCAAGAATTTGATTATGGAAGAGTTCTGCAAAGACCATGGAATAAAGCAGGAATTTTCTGCTCCTGGAACTCCACAGCAAAATGGAGTTGTTGAAAGAAAGAATAGAACTCTGATTAAAGATGCACGAACTATGCTTGATGAAGCAAAGTTGCCAACCTACTTTTGGGCCGAAGCTGTGCAGACTGCTTGTTTTACTCAGAATGCAACACTTATCAACAAGCATGGAAAAACACCATATGAGATGGTGATGAAAAAGAAGCCAAATCTGAAGTATTTTCATGTATTTGGATGCAAGTGTTTTGTTCTTAAGACTCATCCCGAACAGCTATCCAAATTTGATCTAAAAGCTGATGAAGGAATTTTTGTTGGATATCCACTTTCTACAAAAGCCTTCAGAGTCTAAAATTTAAGAACAAGGGTTGTCATGGAATCTATCACTGTCTCTTTTGATGATAAGAAGATTACTGGACTTGAAGATTTCAATGATCATGATCAACTGAGATTTGAAAATGAAGTTTTAAATTCTGATTCTGTAAATCCTGACAGTCTAAAACCTGATATTGCAAACTCTGATGGATTAAACTCTGATGTTATTGAAACTGTGGTGACTACGCCTAAGGAAAATGCACATGTGCAGGGGGAGCATACTGAAGATCCAACCACGTCTCAAGAAGCATCATAACCTACAACAGGCTCTTCAAGTTCTGATGGGCCAAGTTCTGATAATTCTGGAAACTCATGTTCTGATATTTCTGGAAACTCAAATTCTAAAGGATCCAACTCAGAGAGCATAATTTCAGGGGGAAAATCAGAAAATGTTGATGGAGACAACATGGATCATGGGGGAGCATCCAGTTCTAGAGAGAACCTTCCATCTGCAAGAAAGTGGACTAAAGCACATACACCTGACTTAATTATTGGAAATCCTGATACAGGTATCAGAACTAGAACAGCTACATCAAATGGATGTCTCTATCATTCTTTTCTTTCTCAGACTGAACCAAAGAAAGTGAAAGAAGCTCTTCAAGATGCTGATTGGGTGCAAGCAATGCAAGAAGAGTTAAATGAATTTGAAAGAAATAAAGTCTGGACCCTAGTACCAAGACCAAAGAACATGTTTGTTATTGGTACAAAGTGGGTGTTCAGAAATAAAACTGACAGTGATGGCATAATTACAAGGAACAAAGCAAGGCTGGTTGCAAAAGGATACTCTCAACAGGAGGGAATTGATTATGATGAAACATTTGCACCAGTTGCTAGATTAGAAGCCATAAGGATATTTTTGGCTTATGCTGCTTACAAGAAGTTTAAAGTCTTTCAAATGATTGTGAAAAGTTCTTTTTTTAATGGAGAATTGGAAGAGGAAGTATATGTTGAACAACCTCCAGGCTTTGTAGATCCCAAATTCCCCAATCATGTCTACAGGATTAATAAAGCACTTTATGGCCTTAAGCAAGCTCCAAGAGCATGGTATGAGACTTTAGCTCAGTTTCTTCTGGAAAGTGAATTTAACAGAGGGACTATTGACAAAACATTATTCTACCTCAACCATGGAAAGGACTTACTTTTGGTGCAAATATATGTTGATGATATCATTTTTGGTTCTACAAATGACAGACTTTGTAAGAAGTTTGCCAAGCTGATGCAGTCAAGATATAAAATGAGTATGATGGGAGAACTTAACTATTTTCTGGGCCTTCAAGTCAAGCGGGACGAAGAAGGAACTTTTATTTATCAATCTAAGTACACCAGAAATTTGTTGAAGAAATTTGGAATACAAGATTGTTCAAGTGCATCCATTCCTATGGCCACTGCAACAAAGTTGGATAAGGATATTGGTAAATCGGTAGATATTACTGACTACAGAGGTGTGATTGGTTCACTACTCTATCTAACTGCAAGTAGACCTGATATCATGTATGCTACCTGTCTTTGTGCAAGATTTCAAGCAGATCCAAGAGAACCTCACTTAACAGCTATGAAAAGAATTTTCAAGTACCTTAAGGGTACAGCTGATCTGGGATTGTGTTATCCTAGAGAATCAGACTTTAAGCTAATAGGTTACTCAGATGTAGATTTTGCAGGATGCAAAATTGACAGGAAAGGCACAAGTGGAAGTTGCCAATTTCTTGGAGGCAAATTGGGTTCTTGGTTTAGCAAGAAACAGAAGTCAATTTCCACATCAACTGCAGAAGTAGAATACATTGCTGCAGGAAGTTGTTGTGCACATATTCTTTGGATGAAGTATCGGTTACTGGATTATGGGTTAGAATTTTCTAAAATCCCTATTTACTGTGATAATCAAAGTGTTATTGCTATGACAGGTAATCCAGTTCAACACTCAATGACAAAGCACATCAGCATTAGGTACCACTTCATACGGGAACATGTGGATGAAGGTACATTGAAATTGCATTTTGTTCCAACAGATCAACAACTAGCAGATATCTTCACAAAACCACTGTGTGAAGCTACTTTTACAAGATTGGTAAATGAACTTGGAATGGTTTCAGGTTCTTTCTTTAAATCTGCTTAGTTTATGTTCTGATACATCAGACTTTATGATCAGTATTTACAGATATTACTATTTTTGTGTATTATGTGCTTAAATTGAAAATTACTTAAGTGCTGATTGTTGTCTGATGTGAATTTCTAAACTCTGATAGTGATATGAATGTTTCTGTGACTATTCAATCCAATGAGGATAACTGTGCTAGATGTTGACCTAGTAGTCTTTAATACACTAAAGATCCCATGTTTGAAGTAATTGTTTATGTGGAAATCTTTTAACACAAGCAAATTCTGATATTGAGCTTAGTTAAGTTTACTTTGTGTATCTTATTACTAAGTCAAAAACTAGAATAATGCTTCTTATCTGTTAAGTTCTGATGTTAGTAAATCTGGTGGATGTACTAAGTGTTGATAAGCCTTACTTATCAAAAGAAAAAGAAAAGAAAGGAAATAAAAATCAGGTACTCCTTTGAGATCTAGAGTAAAAATGTGGAAGGGAAGACCCAAGTGCATTACTGGTATTAAGTAATATGCATTAGAAAAGCAAAATAAAATTTTCTTGGTGACTTTTCACACTCTATGATTACTGGAGAAATACTCTAATAACAGCATAAATTCTGATAAGCAGTCGTGACTCACTTACACTGAGAAGCCACTGTAAAATGGAATTTCAAAAGATGCATAAAATGAGCATAAAACAGTTGAGGTGGACTCATGCATGAACTCATTCTAACGTAGACTTCAGAATAATGACAGATTTTGAGCAAAGTTCTTAGTTATGCCTTATTTCTAAGATGTACTGAAGTGAATCAGACTTTACTCTTTGTCTGATATTTAGCTTAATGCACACACTTACACTCCATATGAATGATGAAAATTACTGTGGTGATAAATGTTGTTTTAGATGAACAGTTTATGTGTCAGATTCCATAAATTCTGAGGACAAGTTCTGATGGAAGTTCTGATGATTAAGTTCTGATGAAACCATATCAGTATTTGTGTGAAGAATTACAGGAATACACATTCACTTTTTGAGTTAAGGAGCCATATTCTGATGACTTTTAAATCCTGATAATAATCAAGTTTTGATGCCGACGTGGCAGTATTTATTTACTTAGTTTATTTTTGGTCATTACTTAAATGATAATATTTTTATAGAATATTGGTTAATATGAGATAAAACAGTCATAATCATTATGGGTTAGTGGTTAACGTGTATGTCCTGAAAAACTGCATGTGCACGGTAATTATTGCTTATTTTACGTGCCCATTAACTCTCATTCTAACCGTTTCCTAACTGTTCACATGGTGCCAGGTGTAAAGTGTATCCCATGCTTCAAAAATATGACTGTTGAGTGGAGAAAGTATATATATGAGAGATAAAAGATTTTCTAATCTTTTACTTACTTTTCTATTCTAAATCTCTTTTTCTTTCTCTATCTCTCTCTCTTTTATTTTCTGAAGTTGTTTTTCTCTCAGGACTTTTTACAAACACTTTGCAAACATATTCTTACTCAATTTCTTACAGAAATGGCACCAAAAGATGTAATTTTTGATGGAGCTAAGTTTGTTCCTAATAACTTCTCTGTTATTCTTAGCAAGTCAGAAGTCCCATCAGAACTTCATTTCGTTCAGGACTTTCTTGCTAGTTTTGATATTGGGTACGCTCTAACCGAACCTGATGCAGTCTCTGGTACTCAAGTGCTGGAGTTCTGGAGAAGCGGAATATATTATGATGGTGGTGCTCAAGGGTCCCCAAGTATTATTTGTTCATCAGGGGAGGATGAACATGTCGTGACATTGGCTACAATTCGACAAGCACTGCAGCTGTCTGAGAACTGTGTTTATTCAACTGTTGAAGAGCCAGTTCTTCAAAACATGATGGCCAGTTTGGGGTATGAGAGGACATTGGAAAAGCTGGGTCAGTTGAAGAGATCTTACATAAGGAGGGAATGGAGTTTCTTCTTTGACTGCATAACCAAGGCTTTTGCAAACAAATATTCTAATTTCGATGCAATCCCCATTTTCAGCCAACAAATGGGGTATGCTCTTATAAACCAAACTGATTTTGATTAGGCAAGTGTTGTCTTAGGTTTCATTGGGGATAGAATGACAGAAGACAGAAATACTGTTTACTTTGCTAGATTCTGTCAGCTTATCTATAGTTTTTGTTGTGATGATAAGCCCCAATCAACTAGTGAATTAATTCCATTATTCAGACTAGCTAAAAGAGCTTTTAATGACTTATTATCTACTGATAATAAGAAGGTTGTGTTAAGACCCCTCCTAGTTCCTTTATCTGTCAAACAAGCCTTAATAACCTATGATCCAATTAAATACACTGAACTATATCCTGATGTCCAACCATCAGAAACTCATCCATCAGCACCTACCACCTCTACATAAACACCTCAAACTTCTCAACCTCGACCTTCAGATCCTACAGTGAAGCCTTCATTTTCCAAACCTAAGAGGACTAAGAAAGTACCTCAGACTCAACAGAAGAGAAGGAGAATTATTCTTCGAGATGAATCAGATGTTGAGGAACAGGTTCCTATATCAGAACCTGTTGTTGTAGAAGCTGAGAAGGTTACTTCTCAGAAAGATACTGTAACTAGGAGTTCTAGGCCCCTCAAAAGGCTTAGAAAGTTAAATTCTGATGATAAAGTTCCTATAGTGTCTCCACCTTTGAAGAAATTAAAGAAACAGAGAGCTCACAGGGACATAGTTGAGTCATATTCAGAGGATGTAGTGGAAGCAGCTAAGGAAGGGGATCAGGAATCTCTGATCTCAACAGAACCAATTGTTATTGAATCACTTCCTTCTGTACAACCAGAAACTGTTCAAAACAGAATACCTACACCTCCTATGTCACCTATAGTTGATCCAGTACATACTGAAGAACCAGGTACAAGTGCTTAAATTGATATTCATAACTTGATTGTGCCTGAGGTTTTGTATATGGAAGCTCCACCAATTGAACGCTTTCCACCAACAATATCAATTTTGGATGTTGATCAGAACCTGGCTGCAGATCAGAATTTAGAGGATGATGTTGAAGCCTCTATAGCCTCTCATACTATTGTTTTATCATAGGATGTTGATACTGCAGGATCTACAAATTCTGATGCTGCCAATGAAGAAACTACTGGTGAAGCTGCTGTTAATTTAGATGTTGATGCAGCTGGTCCATCAGGACATGCACCTCAACAAACAGTTAATAAAGCTGATTTAGTCAAGAAGTTTGTTACAGGGGAAGCACCAGTACCTTGGAGTGAAACTCCTAGAGGAAAGGAGTGGACTAAGGAATGGAACACAGTTAGTTTTGTTCCTTCTGAAAAGATTCTTGCTGAGCATCTGGAAAAAGCTGATGAAATGTTATTAAATGATGATTTCAAGGCACAGCTGAGAGTTATTGCATTGAGTAATAGGCAACTTCAGGGTCAACACTCAATAACTCATGCCAAGGTGAACAAAATTCAAGAAACCTTGATCCAGCAAGATATGAATGTGAAACTTGAAAAGAACAGATTTTTCAAGCCAGCCTTTGACAGAATTGCCTACATTGAGAAAACTCAGGAGAAGCAACAAACTCAAATTGAAGAAATTCTGAAGAATCAAGCTTCTCACCAAATCAACTCAATGAGATCCAATCCTCAGTGGAATTGCTTGTCTCTCTTCTTTTACCTGCTGATGCCAAAAAGGGGGAGAAAGTGATTAAGTCCAAATCCAAATCTATTCACACACTGAAAGGAAAGGATGATGGAAATGATGACCAGGGAAACTCTAACAAGGGTAGAGGTCAAGGTCAAGGCAAAGGATTTTCATCAAGTAAAGCTAGAATTATAAGTCAAGGAACAAGTTCTAATACTGGGAGAAGAATAAGTTCTGATACTGGTAAAAGGATAAGTTTCGGTGAACATCTGGAGCTTGATGAAGAAATTTTAAAGGAGTTATTTCTTAAAGAAAATCCAGGAATGGACTTTGAGAGTATAAAGGAAGAAGAAGCTAGACTCAAAGCAGAAGGTGTCAAGTCAAAATCTAAAGCTTCAGTTGTTGAAAAGAAATTTCCAAAGTCTAAGGGTATTGTGATAAAGGAAAGAACGAATTCTGAGGCAATCAAAGCTAAATCACAAATGGAAATTGATCCAAGGTCCAAGGGAAAAGAAAAAGTTGATGAACCTGTAAAGGTTTATATGCCAGTCATGGATGAAGAAATAACTGATGATGAAGAAGATACTAATCTTACTCTGATGCAAAAGAAGATTTTTCAAACAATCTCTGACATAGCTCAAGTTGGCTTGATATCAGAAGATAAAGATAAGGAAACCTCTGACATTGCTCATGTTAAACCTTCAAAGATACTCCTACCAGGATTCACCAAAGCTAAACAGGCTCAACCTTTGAAGACTACAACAAGTGGTTTTGAAGCAAGAATTGTTACAGGAAAGGAAGCAAGAGTTAAATCTGGATTGGGTAGTTCTGATGAAAGAAGAGTACATAACACTACCAATGATCCAACTTCCTTAAGTGAACCAGGTTTTGGAGCAACTCCTGAAAGATTGAATCGACTTGAATCTGTACAAATGGTTTACCATACCTTTTTTAAAGAACATATCTTGTTATATTTTATGACAGATGGAAGGGTATACCAGATTAGGCATAATGTTATACCACTAAAGTATTTTAAGGAACTGGAACATGTTCTATTTCTACTTCAAGTGAAAGACAGATTAACAGATAGTGTTGCAGGTTATTTAAAGTCTAAAATTCAAAGACAGAAGAAGCTTTATTCTGTAAAGTCTGACAGCACATACTGTCCCAAGTACAGAGATCACAAAGGTGATATTGTCGAAATGAAGCCTAACTCTGCTAAGATTATAACTACTTTTCTGGGTTATAAGGCTGTGGAATTCAATCTAGAGTCTGACAAGGCATATCTGATCAGACTAGATCAGGAGATGAGAAAAGCTACGATAAATGATCTCAGAGCAGCTATTTTTCAAACTGGTGAAGATTCAGCTGAATTGATAAATATTAAAAGGAGGATGGTCAATGAACTTGAATATGCTGAGAGGTGTTTGTTGAAGAACTATCTCAGAACAACTCCTGCTATCAACGAGATCAGAAATTGAAGCCAAGTCAAAGATCTACAACTGCTTAAATTCTGAAGTGTATACAGACTGAAGCTGTTATCAGAAGTTAAAGATGGTAAAGCTGAAAGGACTGTAAGGTGTAGTTATCTAGTCAAATTCTCATGCATTTGTACTTAATGTTTTTGACATCATCAAATATCTGTTGAACTTGTAGATTATGCTAATTTACAAGTTGAGGGGATATTGTTAGATATATTTGATAATGTCATGTGTAAATATGATTTGTGTTTAGTTTTCAGATCTTACCTAACATGACAAATCAGTACTTAACTGGAAATCAGTACTTATACTGAAGACAGAACTTAAGATATCAGAACTTAAGTGATCAGAACTTAAGTTATCAGAAGATATTTATCAGGAGATAATATCAGGACTTAAGATGACTTTCAGATAAGGCAGGCGGCTGATTGAAAGGAAAGAAGATCAAGACTAAGACAGAAAGAAATATGCATGAAGAAGGAATTCTATGAAGAATAGAATACTTGGAAGAAAAGATAACTAGTTGATATATTTTAGGAAGCATAATTATATTCCATATCAATTAGAACATTATCTTGTAACTGTGTAGTATATAAACACAGGCATAGGGTTTACACTATAAGTGTTATCATTATCGAAGTTATTATTCTTTGTAACCCTAGCAGCTCTCGTAATAATTTGTTCATCACTGAGAGAGGACAGTTCCATATTGTAACAGAGTTTATTGTGTTGAATAAAATCTGTTTTCTGTTACTTGAGTTCTTATATTCGATTTGATTGAGCTAAACACTGTATTCAACCCCCTTCTACAGTGTGTGTGGCCTAACATGCTCTGATACCACTTGTTAGGTAATGAATCACACACAGAGGGGGGTGAATGTGTTTTTTCTGATTTTAGGCTTTTCTTGAAAGTTAATGGTTGAACAAAGTAAATTAAATCTTGTATAGAAAAGTGTTCATGCATAATTTAAACTTGTAAAAAACTAAAGAACACAGATCTTCAAAACTCACTTAATCTTATATTAAAATTAAGACTATTTTGCTACAAAAATTTTAAACTCTTTGATATTAAAGAGCTCAGCTTCTTCTTGAGAGTATTACAAGAATTTTAATCTCAATTGTTACAACTAACTAGAGGACCAGTGTTAACTTTATAACTCAGTTAACTGCTGGTTTACACAGTGGATAATAAACATGCTATTAGCTTTTCTAAACTGTCACTTGTCATTTCTATTTATAGAAAAGCAAATCTTCCATTTATGGCTTTACATATCTTTAGCATCCCGTGTTCACTTTAATCTTCTTCTGTTAGTTAATCTTTGTCATTGATCTTGCAGATTCTTCAAGCTATTTTTTGTAGACTTGTTAATCCAGCTGTTAGATTGTTTGTTGATTGTTTATCTTGGATATTGAACTGGTCTGCAATTCTGTACTTTGAGACTGTACCTCGAGATCTTCAGTTTAGGTCTATAGAACATTTGACATCTCGATAAGTATACTGGCTTATCGAGATCTCTAGTATTCTATATTCAGTTTGGCTTGTAGAGATCTACAGTTCTCTATAAGAGATTTAGGCTTGTCGAGTTCTCTAGTCTTCAGATCTTCACTTTGACTTATCGATAACTCTTAGTTCACTAGTGGCTTCTTGACTTGTTGATATCTCAGAGTTCTTTAGTCAAATTCACCTTGTCGACATCTCAGAGTTCTTTAGTGAATTTTGACTAATTGATATCTCTTAGTTCTCTAGTGGAACTTGACTTATCGATAACTCAGAGTTATCTACTAAATGTAGACTTGTCGATAACTCTAAGTTCTCTAGTGAAGGAATGATTTGTCGATATCTCCAATCTTCATTTCTTTAAATTGGCTTGTCGATATCTTCCTGAGTTCTCTAGTAGCTTTTCTAACTTCTCGATAAGCCATTCTGGAGTTCTCGAATGACTTCTCTATAACATTAAATCTGTGACTTGTAGAGATCTTGACTTAGAGTATTTTTCTCCAAACAGATTTATTCAACTCCAAGCTTCTTCAAAATTCTTCTGAGGCATGGTCTTCTTGATCTTCTTCCAGATGGAATCCTTAGGCTTGATATTGTTTCAGGAAAAAGACTCCCGTCTGCTCCTTTGCATTTTTACAGACTTTAAGTGTTACAAGTAAAAAATACAAATTAAGATAATAATACAACTTACTTAGGGTTGACAAATTGTCTTAGTTTTGTTAAAGTACATGCATGTCTTTTACAACATCCTTTATATATATACTAGTTTACTGAGCTGCCCTTCGCAGCGGCCTTCTAAAATAATTTTTCATTTTTTGTTCTTTTTTGTATTTCTTATCTAATCTTGATCATTTGAAAATTATGAATGATAAGTAAATATGTTATTCCTAGTGGACTAACAATGAGATTTACAGAAGGGGGGTTGAATGTAAATCTCAAAACTTTTTCAAGTTTTGAGCAGTTTATGAAAGTTGTGTGTTCAAGAAGAACAAGTGTGTGAATTGCTTTAAGCTAATACAGACAGATATATATTCAAGCACAAATGTAAAGAACACAACAGACCTTAAAAACTTTTCTGGTGGATTTGTTGTTCCACCAGAGATGGTATTTTAGAAAATCTGTGATTAAACAATGTTGATCACAGCTGCATCCTAGTACAAACTAGATGAATTTTCTCTCAATATTTTTCTAAACAGCTCTGGAAAATCTCTCTTCTAATTACTAGCTTCTACTTGGTTTATATATTACCAAGTGTACAAGTGAAGAACAATATAAAATACAGTAATAAAATAAGATCTTCACCTGCTTCTTTTCCTGTTCACTCCAGTACTTTGTTGACTATTGCATCTTTGTACTGGAGAAGAACGGCTGCTTTTTCTGTTGTTCCTGAAATTCGGCTACCACATCTCAGTTGTCTCTATCAACCCATGTGCCTCTGTCTGTAGGTACAACTACCTCTTATCAACGGCTAATCATCAGAACATCTGTTGAAGCTTTCATCCGTTGATGCACTCATCCGTTGAAGGATATTATCCGTTGAAGCTTTCATCCGTTGATGCACTCATCCGTTGAAGGATGTTATCCGTTGATGACTTTATCCGTTGAAGCTTTAGAGACATCCGTTGAAGCTTAGCTTCTCATCCGTTGAAGGTCTTTAAGTCATCCGTTGATACCACTTCACTTATACAAAATTACAAGGCATGAAGTATTTACAATTGGCCTTCCTATCTGCATATCATCTAGTAGTCAACATGACTCATAGTTTCTCTCAACTTCCAAGAATTACATTTTAAATACAGAGACTGAAATATGCTACAACACTAGACTTATTTCTAAGTAAAGCTACACCATCAACGGATAGCCAAAGTGGTCTTATCCGTTGAGGCTACAGACACTAAATTTCTACTTAAGTATTTTGTTAAACATATCATCAAACTAATGCACATACATTCCTAACAATCTCCCCCTATTTATGTCTATAAGAATTGTAGGCATAAATTCAGGGTTAACTTGATGATAACAAAACACTTAACAGATATATGAATTGAAACTAAGTAGAAATTTAAAAATGCTGCAAAAGTGTATGTACTAGGAGATAATTGAAGATTTACAGTGTTTCCAAGGACACTCCTTTAGTCTGAGCAAATCATCTTTTTCTTCTTTGTTCCCTGGTTTTCTTTCCTAGCCTTTTGTCATTTTCCTCAATTTGGAGTTGGAGTTGTCTGAAGAATTCAGCTTCATCTTCAACATTGATATCCAACTTAGATTGCATTTCTTTGAGAGTTTCATTGCTGGCAATCTTGAGTTGGTCTTCAAGTCTGAAAAATCTTCTGACTCCTTTATCATCTCTAAATTCCATCAACCAATGAGGTGATTTGAGAATTTTCATTTCCCTTTCTTGAATGAGTAAAGTCCTGGGTAAAGCATTGGGCTCCCTCCAAGTTTTCCTTATATTGGCTATCTTGTTGAGAATTTCAGTCTTGGCAGTTCTGGTAAAGCCAGAATCCTTTTGTATAGCTGAATAGACTCTAATCAAGGTAGAGTAGCCTTCATCCAGAATCCTGTGGAGAGGCCATGTTCTTTCCCCAGCTCCTTTATATCTGAACACTAATCTCTCTGGTAACTGTCTGTAGGCAGCTATTCCCCTTACATCCTCCAGCTCATCCAGATAGAGTTCAATGTCTGAAATTTCTTTTATGTCACAGATGTGAACATAATCATCTTTAGAAATGGGTGACTTAGGCTTAGGTTTTTGTTTTTGAGTGAATTTCTTAGAGGTTATGGGAGGTGTAGATTTTGGTTTTCTTTTCTGTTTCTTTGGTAGTGGAAGAGTGGTTAGAAAGGTAGGCAATTTGATAGTGTCCCAATCAATAGGTTCCTCTTTTGGAATGATTGGTTCACCATGGATGTTTATTGTGGGATCAGCAACAAGGGGTTCAGGTATGGAAGGTAGTGGTTTAGATATAGATTTGGTTACTTCAGTGTTATCTCCACTCCTTCTAAGTGCCTTGGCCTTTCTTCTGTTTCCCTTCTGCCATTCCTCTCTTTCTTCCACACTCTCACCAAATATACTCCCTAAAACCTCATCTAGGTTTGTAGTCTTGTCTTCACCCCTGACTTCAATCCCTTTTTCTTTTTCAACTAGACTTGACTTTAGCTGTTGTTCAAGCTTTGCTTGTGCTCTTTTGTCAGCCTTTAATTGCTTGTCTTCTTCCTTCTTGGCTACTGAGAATTTGGGATGTCCTTGCATCACACATATGCTCTTTCCCTCTCTAATGATAATAGCTCTATTTCTCCTTACAGCCTCATCCATGGACTTTTTGAGATAAGCAATACTTCTGCCTAAAATCTTGTTCTCATCAGCTTTTGGAGGAGGAAAGTCCACTTCTTTTAAAGGATTCTTTGTTGAGTCCTTATTGGATCTTTCATTGGGCTTGAGAATTATAGCTTGTAGTTCTTTGGAAGAAGCTTCTCCATCCTTATGACTCCCTACTGGCATGAGCTCCATGTTGATTGGTTCAATTTTTGTGCTGTATTTCACAGATGTTGATTTGTCTTGTGTAGAACCAAACAACAGTTGCAACCTTTCATCAATTCTCCTCCTTTGCTCTTTCACTTGAATTTCAGCTGCTGCTAGCTGAATCAAATCAATTCCATCAGGCTTGTCCTTGATTTGAATGATTGGAGAAGTAGTGATGGCAGGAACTAGCACTTTAGATATGTTGACTTTTGTAGATGGCTCTCCTTCCCCTTCCCTTTTACTCTCCCCCTTTTTGTTATCATCAAGGAGAGGGGTCAATCCTTGTGCTTTTGCCAGCTGCATTAGGAGACTGGTTTGAGATTGTTGATTGTGAAGAATGGTGGCCACAGAATTTTCAATAACTTGAACTCTGTCTTCTAACTTGGCCAACCGTTTTTCAGTAACAGATTCTTTCTTCAATCTCAAAACCAAGTCCTGCAATGTACCATAGGGCATGACTGAATCCAATTTTTCTGAAGTATAGGTTTTCAAGTCAGCAATATCCTTCCTGAGATCATCCATACTCAGATTCTGCTTCACTTGCTGCAGCTTCATGAGATGCAGTGAGTCCAGGTGAGCTTGAAGGATAGCCTTGATACTTGCATGTGAAGTATTCTGAATGGCCTGTTAAATAGTGTTGATTTGTTTGATTAAAGAGACATTGAATTCCACTGATCTGTACTCCTTAGTCAAGGCCCATTCAGGTAGATTTGGAATTGAACTAGGGCCTTCATCTCCCCCTAAGTTCATGCTTCCATCAAAAGAAATAGAGTCATCATCATCAGAATTTGCTCCAAATTCCTCAGATGGCTCACCAGCTGTAGAAGGCATTTTGTTAATGGCAGCTTTATCCCTTTGAAGAGATTCTGTTGTGTGCACTAGATGTAGTGACCTTTCT
Source organism: Apium graveolens (assembly GCF_009905375.1). Lineage (NCBI taxonomy): Eukaryota > Viridiplantae > Streptophyta > Magnoliopsida > Apiales > Apiaceae > Apium > Apium graveolens. The sequence continues at coordinate 103,817,118 of NC_133655.1, read as the reverse complement.
GCTTTCTCATTGCCCTGAGCAGCCAACAGTTGATAGGCTGTCACAGGATGAGTAAAAGTGTCAGCATCCAAGGAAATGTTATCAATTACAGCTTTGTAATGTTGCTGAAATTGTCTTTCCTTTTCAGCATCATCCACAATCATTGACTCATTAGCAATGGCTGGTTCCACCCTTGTATCTACTGTACCTGCTTTTCTCTCTTTTTCTCTATGTTCTTGCATCAGGGGCTCCCCCTGGCTCACACAACTCACTCCCTCACCTTCACCTACTAAGGTGGTACTCCACTCACTTACTTTTGCCATGCTGGAAGAAATAGCATGCATTTTTGAGCTCTCAATCTCTCCTTTTGCCTGGGAGCAACCCAGCCTCTCACTCAAATTGTCACTCCCTTCCCTCAATCCTAAGAGTGATTGCACAGTATTCATGTCTTCTACACTTGGGATTAATTCAGTTATTTGTGTAGAGACTGTCAACGGATGTGGAATATCCGTTGAAGGTGAAACTGATGTTATCAACGGATAACTGCTGTTAAGCTTATCCGTTGAAGAACAACCACTTGTCAACGGATGATTGATATCCGTTGAAGAAGGAAAAGAAGTTGAAATTGAAAGTGATATAACTGTTGAATCTGTGTAGATTGATTTGAGATGTGGTGACACAGATCCTTCAATTATATCTGAAAGAATTTGCGGGTGATCCAACAAATCATCCAAGAGATGATGATCACCTGTATTTGAGTGGGGCTTCTCCCTGAGTTGTAAAGAGGGAGAATCAGGAATTGATGGGAATAACATATCCACATCCAGAGATGGTGATGAAGTGTTTGGTGATTGATGTGTGATTATTGTGAGAGAATGGGGCTGTGACTCCACATTTATTGGAGTCACATCAAACTGAGTTTGAGAAGGCATAGATACAGATGGATGTATCTGTGCAGTGTGTGCACCCTGTGTAGAAGATTGGGTTCTAGCCTTCTTTCTTCTAATAAAGGCTTTTGTTGGTGAGTGTTTGGCTTTAGTGTCCCTCCCTCGTTTGTTCTGTATTCCTGGTTTGGAACTATTTTCAATAGTAACATCCTTTTGGGAGGATGCTACTAGGGATGTGCTAGATACCTTTTCAACCACCACAGCTTTTTGAGAAACTGTGGCTTGGCTAGCTTGGGAAGCACTCAACTTTCCTTCCTTATCCTGGGGGTTTCTTTGATGTTCACCCCTCCCCTCACCACTCACACCCTGTTCACTCACCTCAGGGTTAATAGTTGGTGTTACAACTGTTGTCTTTTGAGAAACAACAGAGGTGGATTTCTTTGTCTTTGATTTTGAAAGTTTAGTTTTGGTGACCTTGGTAGAAATCTGTTGGGGCATCACAGATTTCATGGCCACACTAGAAGATAAAGAAATAGAGGGGTTGGAAGAAGTAGGAGTTGTAGAAGCAATTTCCTCACCTACCTGAGGTGCATTCATGATTGGTAAATATACCAATGACACACTGTTGTTAAGATCCATTCTCTTCAAGTCTGCAAGAACTCTTTTCTCTTGTGCCCAGCACTTGAGTTTATTATTCTCATTGATTATGACTAAACCTTCAGCAACATGGTTAGCCAATAACATAAAGAATCTAGCATAATAGATGTTATTAGGTCTATTAGCTTTGTTACCTAATCTAGTACCTAATTCTAGCATCACAGAGTTGCTAAAGTTAAAATACCTATCAGAAACAAGCATATAGAGCATATTAACCAGAGATGAAGTTATGGCATCAAAATTACTAATTTTCCCAGAGAAAACCTTTATAAAGGCATCCCCAAGGAAACTCCATTCTTTCCTAAGGCCTTTTCTTCTAATACTCCCTAAATTAGCAGAGTTAAGAGAATAACCTATGGAATCTAACATGCTGGATACATCACTATCAGTGTGTGGTGTCATGGCATTGTTCTCAGGCAATTTAAAACATGCTTGTAAATCATCACAGTTAATACAGTGAGTTTTACCTTTGAGAGTGAAGGAGATAGTCATATCCAGGGAGTTGAACTCAGCAGTTGTCCAAATCTCCTCAACTACTTCACAGAAAATTGTTGGGGCTTCCAGCATTGCATAGCTAAGTTTACAGTTTTTGATGAAGTCCATCATTTTGTGATAGTCTGAGTGGGCTTCATTCTTTTCTACCAAAGCTATGAAATTGTTCTTTTCATAGATGAACCCAGATTGAGACATAATCTTCACGACTGGTGCCATTGTTGTGAGTAGAAATTGCAGAGAATAACTTGAAGTTTTTGCAGAGAGAAAATGGTAAATGCTTGAAATTTTAAGAAAGCGTAAAGTAAAAATGAACAATCAGAAGGACTTATATGCTTTCTCAAATTAATAAACAAAAATATAAAATAAAGATTTATTACTAAATATGCGTTAGTGATTTTCAGCCGTTTTAAGAATAAACTGTAAGTATTCTAAAAACTACCTTTAAAACCAATACATACAGATGTATGTATGAGTATCAACGGTTAAGAGAATAGAATCAACGGCTGTTAAACACCTGAATCGATTGATGTGACATTTCAACGGATAAGGCAAATTGTCATCCGTTGAAAGGTACTTCAGTTTTATCCGTTGACGGATAAAAAATTCCAGAAATGTATTTGTCTTTCAACGGATAATGATTATCCGTTGATAGAGCAATTTTGACTTTCAACGGATAGGGAACATCCGTTGATGGAATAAACTATGTTAAAAGTCAAATTTGTTCTTAGCAACTAATATATTTCAGGCTTCAATTCAAATTGCAATAAAGACATGAATTTTAAGAGTAATTAAGCATACCTAGCTCACTTACCAATCTTGTGAATGTTGATTCATCAAGTGGCTTGGTAAATATGTCAGCAATTTGTTGTTCACTTGGAACAAAATGTAGTTCCACTGTACCATTCATGACATGCTCCCTAATGAAGTGGTACTTGATATCAATGTGCTTGGTCCTTGAGTGCTGCACAGGATTCTCTGTTATGGCTATGGCACTTGTGTTGTCACAAAAGATAGGAATTCTATCAACATGAAGTCCATAGTCAAGGAGTTGGTTCCTCATCCATAACACTTGAGAACAGCAACTTCCAGCAGCAATGTATTCAGCCTCAGCTGTAGAAGTAGAGACTGAATTTTGCTTTTTGCTAAACCATGATACAAGCTTGTTTCCCAGGAATTGGCAGGAGCCTGTTGTACTTTTCCTATCTATTTTGCAACCTGCATAGTCTGCATCTGAATAACCAATTAGATCAAAGCCAGATTCTCTAGGATACCAAATACCTAAATTTGGTGTACCCTTGAGATATCTGAAAATCCTTTTGATAGCAATTAAGTGAGACTCCCTAGGATTAGCTTGGAATCTAGCACATAGACATGTAGCAAACATTATATCTGGTCTGCTAGCAGTTAAATATAAAAGTGAACCAACCATGCCTCTATAACTTGTAATATCCACAGACCTTTCAGTCTTATTTAATTCAAGTTTGGTGGCAGTGGCCATGGGAGTTTTTGCAGATGAACATTCCATTAAGTCAAACTTCTTTAAAAGATCATAAATATATTTAGTTTGACTAATGAAAATTCCATCACTAACTTGTTTAACTTGTAAACCAAGAAAATAGGTTAGTTCTCCCATTAGGCTCATTTCATAATTACTTTGCATTAGCTTAGCAAACTTTTTGCAAAGTTTATCATCTACAGAGCCAAATATTATGTCATCTACATAAATTTGAACAAGTATACTAGAGCCATTAACATCCCTAAAGAAGAGAGTTTTATCAAAAGTACCTCTAGTGAAGTGATTCTCCAAAAGAAATTTTGATAAGGTTTCATACCAGGCTCTAGGTGCTTGCTTCAGTCCATAGAGTGCTTTCAACAGATAATACACATAGTCTGGAAAATTTGGATCTTCAAATCCCGGAGGTTGACTTACATAGACTTCTTCCTCTAATTTCCCATTTAGAAATGCACTCTTGACATCCATTTGATAGACTTTGAAATTGGCATGGGCTGCATGGGCTAAAAATATTCTGATGGCTTCAAGTCTTGCAACAGGAGCATATGTTTCATCAAAATCTATTCCCTCTTGCTGAGAATAGCCTTTAGCAACCAGTCTGGCTTTATTCCTTATGATAATGCCATTTTCATCCATCTTGTTTCTGAATACCCACTTTGTGTCAATAGGACTTTTGTTCTTTGGTTTGGGTACCAGCTTCCATACTTGGTTTCTCTCAAATTGGTTCAGCTCTTCCTGCATAGCTAATATCCAATCTGGATCCAATAGAGCTTCTTCCACTTTCTTAGGTTCCTCCTGAGACAGAAAACTACTATACAGACATTCATCTTGAGTGGCTTTTCTTGTTTGCACTTTAGATGATGCATCACCAATGATCAGTTCAAAGGGATGATGCTTGGTCCATTTCCTTTGTGGTGGAAGATGTGCTCTAGATGAGGTGGCCTCAGTATTGTCATGATGTGAGACAGAGTGTTGACTAGTTGAAACTCCCCCTGAGTTGTTGGTCCTTTGCAGGGAACTTGGAGTTCTATCAACTGATGATGTAAATCGATTATCCGTTGATGAACTATGATCAACGGATGCTTCATTTTGTACTTCAACGGATGATGCACTTTGTCTTTCAACGGATACTGCATTGCCTCTATCAACGGATGCAGTATTTTGTGCATTATCCAAAGGCATGTTTTGAATCCCTTTTGAAGTGTCATCTCCATCATTCTCCTCTTCACTATCATCACACTATATCTCAATGTTGTCAAATTTGAGTCTCTCATTATGTCCCTCATCTGTTAGTCCATCAATCTTTTTATCATCAAACACAACATGCACAGATTCCATAACAATGTTGGTTCTTAGATTGTAGACCCTATAAGATTTTCCAGCTGAGTAACCAACAAATATCCCTTCATCAGCCTTTGCATCAAACTTCCCTTTATGGTCAGATTGATTCCTCAGTATAAAGCATTTACATCCAAAGACATGAAGAAAGTTTAGAGTTGGTTTTCTTCTCTTGAACAACTGATAAGGAGTCATGCCTTTAGCTTGATTGATCAAAGAAATATTCTGAGTGAAGCAGGCACAATTAACAGCTTCAGCCCAGAAATATGTTGGTAACTTTGATTCTTCAAGCATTGTTCTGGCAGCTTCAATTAAAGATCTGTTCTTTCTTTCAACAACCCCATTTTGCTGAGGTGTTCTTGGAGCTAAGAACTCATGCATGATTCCATTTTCTTCACAGAACAGCCTTAATGTCAAATTCTTGAATTCAGTTCCATTGTCACTCCTGATATTTCTAACCTTCAAGTCAGGATGATTGTTGACTTGCCTGATGTGATTGATAATGATTTCACTTGCTTCATCCTTTGATCCAAGAAAATAGACCCATGAGAACTTTGAGAAATCATCTACAATCACTAAGCAATATCTTTTTCTTGCAATAGACAATACATTGACTGGTCCAAACAAATCCATATGTAGCAGCTGTAATGGTTCATCAATTGTTGTTTCAAGCTTCTTTTTGAATGATGCTTTCCTTTGTTTGCCTTTCTGACAAGCATCACACAAACCATCCCTTGAGAATTCAACTAGAGGGATTCCTCTAACTAAGTCCTTTTTGACTAGATCATTCATTGTCTTGAAATTCAAGTGAGATAGCTTCTTGTGCCATAGCCAACTTTCAACTGTGCTTGCTTTGCTGAAGAGACAAGTAATGGATTCTGCATCTGTAGAGTTGAAGTCAGCTATGTACACATTCCCTTTTCTAACTCCAGTTAGAACCACTTTGTTGTCTTTCTTACTAGTGACAACACAGGCTTCAGAATTGAAGGAAACTGTATTCCCTCTATCACATAGTTGACTGATGCTCAGTAAATTGTGCTTGAGACCATCAACTAATGCAACTTCATTAATGATGACATTCCTTGTTGAAATCAAGCCATATCCCATAGTAAACCCTTTGCTGTCATCTCCAAAGGTTATGCTAGGGCCAGCTCTCTCCTTGAACTCTGTGAGCAGGGAGAAATCTCCTGTCATGTGTCTTGAACAACCACTGTCCAAGTACCATAGATTTCTTCCATTTCCCTGATTGCTTGATGAACTAACTTCATTTTCTTCAGAATCAGCCATGAGAGCAAGGTTGACATACTCCACATCTTCATCCTCTTCATCTCCATTAGCTGCCCAGTCCCTTTCTTGAGTAATGAAAGCCCTCTCCTTTTGCTTGAGTAGATCAAAATATTTCTTTTTGTAATCTACTTATTCAAATTTCTTCTTTTCAGAAGTTGGCTTTCTGCACTCACCTGCAAAGTGTCCACTTATACCACAATTGAAACACTTGAACTTGGATTTGTCTACAGTGTTTTTGTGAGGTTTGGTGGCTCTAGTGTTTTTCTTGAATTTCATCTTTGCAAATCTTCTGGACAGAAATGCAAGATGCTCATCAATACCATCTGAGTCATCTTGGCTGGAGTTGTCTTCATTTTCAGCAACTTGCTCTTTCCCCTTGCTTGATTCCTGATTTCTTATACCATCTTTGGAGTTTGATGTAGATCTCGCAGTTTCTTGTCTGCATTTCCTCTCATCTTCAGCTACCAATGCAACTGAACTTCCTTTCTTTCTCCCCTTCTCCAATACCTCATCCTGTTCCAGCTCTAGTTCATAAGTCTTCAAGATTCCATACAATCTTTCAAGAGTGAAGTCCTTATAATCTTGAGAGTTTCTTAAGGAGACAGTCATGGGTTTCCATTCCTTTGGCAAGGATCTTAAAAATTTAAGATTTGAATCCTTCACCTGGTACACTCTTCCATACAGCTTCAGTCCATTCAACAGCTTTTGGAACCTATTGAATGTTTCATTTAAAGATTCATTTTCTTCAAAATGAAAGTATTCATACTGTTGAATGAGAAGCTGCATTTTGTTTTCTTTTACTTGTTCTGTACCTTCACACAGTAGTTGAACTGTGTCCCAAACCTCTTTGGCAGTTGTGCAATTTATCACATTATCAAACATATCCATGTTAAGACCATTAAACAAAATGTTCATAGCCTTCTTATCCTTGTGGACTTCTTCTGTGTCTTCCATTATCCATTCTGCTCTAGGTTTTGGAATGGATTGACCAACAGCAACTGTGGCTGTAGCAACTGTTTCTACTTTGTGGGGAATGTGAGGACCATTCTCAATGCAGTTTACATAACCTTCATCTTGGGAGAGTAGATGAAGGTGCATTTTCACCTTCCAATGGTGATAACTGTCTTTGTCAAGAACTGGGATCTTTACTCCAATATCCTTCTTACTCATCTTTGTTAGATTCCAAGATCTTTAAACTCTTTGTATGTCAAGAGCCTGCTCTGATACCAATTGTTATTCCTAGTGGACTAACAATGAGATTTACAGAAGGGGGGTTGAATGTAAATCTCAAAACTTTTTCAAGTTTTGAGCAGTTTATGAAAGTTGTGTGTTCAAGAAGAACAAGTGTGTGAATTGCTTTAAGCTAATACAGACAGATATATATTCAAGCACAAATGTAAAGAACACAACAGACCTTAAAAACTTTTCTGGTGGATTTGTTGTTCCACCAGAGATGGTATTTTAGAAAATCTGTGATTAAACAATGTTGATCACAGCTGCATCCTAGTACAAACTAGATGAATTTTCTCTCAATATTTTTCTAAACAGCTCTAGAAAATCTCTCTTCTAATTACTAGCTTCTACTTGGTTTATATATTACCAAGTGTACAAGTGAAGAACAATATAAAATACAGTAATAAAATAAGATCTTCACTTGCTTCTTTTCCTGTTCACTCCAGTACTTTGTTGACTATTGCATCTTTGTACTGGAGAAGAACGGCTGCTTTTTCTGTTGTTCCTGAAATTCGGCTACCACATCTCAGTTGTCTCTATCAACCCATGTGCCTCTGTCTGTAGGTACAACTACCTCTTATCAACGGCTAATCATCAGAACATCTGTTGAAGCTTTCATCCGTTGATGCACTCATCCGTTGAAGGATGTTATCCGTTGAAGCTTTCATCCGTTGATGCACTCATCCGTTGAAGGATGTTATCCGTTGATGACTTTATCCGTTGAAGCTTTAGAGACATCCGTTGAAGCTTAGCTTCTCATCCGTTGAAGGTCTTTAAGTCATCCGTTGATACCACTTCACTTATACAAAATTACAAGGCATGAAGTATTTACAATTGGCCTTCCTATCTGCATATCATCTAGTAGTCAACATGACTCATAGTTTCTCTCAACTTCCAAGAATTACATTTTAAATACAGAGACTGAAATATGCTACAACACTAGACTTATTTCTAAGTAAAGCTACACCATCAACGGATAGCCAAAGTGGTCTTATCCGTTGAGGCTACAGACACTAAATTTCTACTTAAGTATTTTGTTAAACATATCATCAAACTAATGCACATACATTCCTAACAAAATATAATAAATTAAAAGGTTTGAAAAATCGTTTTCTCTTTAAATATTTTTATTCCAGTGAGCCTCTCTTTTTCACAAATTATCATAAAATTATATTATGTATTTGTCAATAATTAATGTAATATTTTTTTCTATTTAATAATATAAAAGTTTAAGAAAATTAAAAAAAAAATAGATTAAAACAATTTGAAAGTCGCCACTTACCGTCCTCGTCTATATTAAGTTGTTTTAAAGAGAAAGAGGAAAATTGATATTAAAAGGAAATTTGACAGAATATCAATATGGTAAGTTGATTTAAATGGAAAGTATAAGTTTCAGGAGAATATTATGATGGTAAGTTGATTTCAAAAATCTAAATTAAAATTTTTGTAGAAACTTTAGCATATTATGAAAGGAAGAGAATTGATATTAAAAGAAAATTTAAGAGAATATCAATATGGTAAGTTGATTTAAATGGAAAGTATAAGTTTTAGGAGAATATTATGATGGTAAATTGTTTTCAAAAATCTAATTAAAGATTTTGTAAAAACTTTAGGAGAATATCAGGAACGGTGATAGTATATTTAGGAAAATATAAGGTAATTGTAATTTTTGATATTTATTATTTCAAAAAATTGAGAAAATTACAAAAATAGAATGAGACGATCTTAGATTTATTATTTCAAAAAATTGAGAAAATTAGAAAAATAAATGAGACGATCTTAGATGCGCCACATAAACCCCTCGTCTTCTCTTTTATATAAGTTATGAGATTTTGTTAGGCCGACGCCTGTTGTAATGAAAAAAGAACAATTAGATGAATTCTAATATAAATTAATTAATATTATAATTTAGATAAAAATTAGTTTGAGCCACTCTCCCGTCAAACACAATACTATTAAAAATTTATTATGATTTGGATAAAAATTAGTTTGAGCCGCCCTCCCGTCAAACACAATTCTAATGAAAAATTATTATACTTTAGATAAAATTTAGTTTGTGCCACCTTCCCGTCAAATACTATACCAATGAAAAAATTATTAAAATTTAGATAAGATTTAGTTATTCCGCTCTCCCATCAAACACATTACTAATAAAAAATATATTATAATTTAGATAAAATTTAGTTTGAGTCGTCCTCCCGTCAAATATAATACAAATAAAAAATTATTATAATTTAGAAAAAATATATTTAAATATTGAAAAAATAAACATATGCAAAACTCTAAAAAAAAGAATATTGTATTGGATATCTTTATATACACTCAAGAGCCAAGCAAAATTAAATAAAAAAAAAAAGGTTAAGATAAACATTTTTAAAGATTTGTACATCGAAGATCTATCGGCCCTTTTAACTCTCATGACCATGGTCTTTCATGACTTTTTGCATGCGGAGAATTGTTTAAATATCATACATATTTGAAGAATATTAATTTATATATAGTTGTTGATTTTTTTTCTATTTTGAATATGTTAGTAGCAACATATTTTTCTTTTCTATTTTGAATAAATGAAAATAAGTTTTAATTATTATAAGTATTCTCCGTTTCGAATATGTCAGTACAATTTTTTTTATTTTGAATAAACTAAAATAATTTTTAATTATTATAGGCTTATCTAAAATTTAGGACTTTACACTCGAGAGCCGACGACCTGCAAAATTAAATAAAAAAAATCTTACGGTAAACAATATTAAAGATTTGTACGTAAAAGGTCTATCCACTTCTTTCTCCATGGTCGAATTGTTTAAATATCTTACATTTTCGAAGAATTTTCATTCATATAAAGTTGTTGTAATTTATTTTTTCTTTTATATTTTGAATATGTTAGTAGTAATTTATTTTTCTTTTCTATTTCGAATAAGTAAAAATAAATTTTAATTATTATAAGTATTTTCCATTTTGAATATGTTAGTAGCAATATTTTTCCTTTTCTATTTTGAATAAGTTGAAATAAATTTTATTATTATAAGTTTTGAATAGAATTTTAATAAAATTCTACTTCTAAATAAACTTGAATTTTATTTCAACTTCTACATGAACTTGGATTTTATTTCTAAAATATAGAATCTAAATAAGGAAATTTTATACTCTATATAAACTTGGATTTTATTTCTACTTATACATGTACTTGAATTTTATTTTCTAAAATATGGGACATAAATAAGGAAGTTCTAACTTTTTAGTGAACTTCAAATTTAAATAAGAAATTAAGATTTAAGTTATTTGAGAAAAATGTAAAAATTTGTCTAAATAAATTATAAATAGAATTGACTTCTAAATATTTATTATCTTTCCTATTAATTCGAATTGATTCGAATGAACAAATTTAAATATGATTGATTTCTAAATATTTATTATCTTCCCTATTAATTCGAAATAATTCGTATAAACAAATTATAAATAGGATTGACTTCTAAATATTTATTATCTTTCCTATTAATTTGAATGTATAAAAGGAAATTTAATTTTATTGAATTAAAATTAAGAAACTCTAGAAAAATAGATAAATAATTTTCAGACGATTCTGGAGCTCTCAGAGATTTTCCTTTATATATATTAAGATATAATATATATATATACAGAGAGAGTCTTACTCTAATATAAAGCAAATTATAATACGAAACTCATAACTATAGCTTAGCTGTGTGGGTTGTTGTCTTCAATACTGAGCACGTGCAAATTATCCTTTTAAGATTTTCACCCGAAAGGTATATACTGCGGGTTACCTACGATAAAAAAAATATAAAAAAATAAATAATAAAATACAAACTACAAATTCTACCTCACCCAATTTAAATATACTTCTCCACACACAACTCCACTTAATTTCTTCCATTTTTAATTAAATTTTCTTGTCAATTGTTGAACTCTTTTTAAAATCTAATTTCACTATATTTTCTGCATCCTCCAACGATCAGTATGAATACCATATTTGATATATTTCGGCGATAAATCACTAATTATACCTACGGAAATCACTAAAATTCATTGGTGCCTGGAATAGTACTAATTTCTGGTTAATAATTCAGGTAAGTTTAAATACCGATTTGCAAATATGCTATAAATTTGATGAGTGGGAGATGGACAAAAATACGGTAAAGTTATTTTATTTTTTTTTAAAAAGGTTAATAAACCAGGGGAAAAGTCAAATTAAAAACGAAGGAAAAATTATATACATAAATATATAATGCACATGAAGGAGAGAGAAAATGATTTAACATGTGGCTCTTATTAGTTTATAATTTTATGTTTGTATTTGAGCGGTTGACTATATATATATATATATATATACTAGTTGGTAACCCGTGCCAAACACGGACCTGAAATTAAAAATAATAGTATCACATTATTAATTGCATAAAATTGAAACTCATAATCCTTGCAAAATACAGATCTAAATATAATATATAAAATACTTTTAAAATATGTAGTTAAAAAAGTCGAAGTTAAATGTAACTCTAAAATTTCAACGTATCTAGTTATGCATGCACCTAATTATTTACTTATATAAATCTGACATGTTAACTTACTAATATAATTATTTTAAAGTAAACCGATGTTTGGATGTTCAGCAACAAATAAAAATTGAAGGGAAATAAAATTTACAGAGAGTAAAAGTTAATTTTTGTCAGTTGAGATTTTATTACATAAAATTTTAAAAATAATTGTATAATTTTCTAGTGAGTACCAAAATTTAAGATTTAGGACCTAAATATGATTTCCTTATTAGTATAGATAGTTGATAACCCGTGCGATACACGAGCCCGAGACTAAAAATATTGAAATAATATTTGTAGAGAATTATTCATAATCCGTGCAAAACACGAATTAAAATTAATATATTAATATCAATATTAAATTGGTACTTGTAAAAAATAGTTATGTGGTTAAAAAATCGAATCAGTTATGAAATTTTCCACTATAATTTTAATTTTGCATTGTTTTACTTGATATAGAAATCTAACATATTAATTTTATTTTTGTGAAACGAATTGTATCTATCTTATGAACCAAGTATCTGTTATTTAGATAATTTAATAGTAATTAATATAATTTGATAATTATCTTATAATTAGCTTTTGCAATATAGTTTATTTAATATGACTTAGTTATCGATAAAAATTATGATTGGATAAACAATAACTAAAAACAAAATAAAATTTACAAAAAATATAAGTCATTTTGTGTTAAAAATAAAGTTTATTGAGAATATAAGTCGACTTATATCAGGTGGTACTTTGGTACTTTGCTACTTTTAACACCAAATTATACATTATTTCCCTTATTAATAAAGAATATAGATTGATTTACCTGAACTTAGCTCACTTCAGTCTACAACATTTTTTGTATAATTAGGCAATTAGCGAAACAATGATTCGTCAGGAGAAACAGCATGTGGCTTACATTGCATAGTCCAAACACAATAAACCCAAAAGTTAGTCTATTTAAGTCGAGTCAAAAGAGGCATGTAAAATTATCAAACAAACTATTTGAATATTTATGGCATTCTCCTCCCGATCCCCAGCATGCAGAATGCAAACCCCTTCCTCTGCTCCTCAAACTAAAACCTATCAAAAATCTTCGACATGCTTGATACCCTCATCGTGTTCAAGGAAAGCCTCTACCATTTCTTGCTGTCTTACCGTCAAACCACAAATAATGGTAGAGGGGAAGAGGAGTTTTAGTGATAAGGGTTGGGATATACTTCAAAGACAACCTGATTCATTTGGTCGGTTCGGAAAGTTTGGTGGAAAGTTTGTTCCAGAAATTGTAATGTATGCGCTCGCTGAGCTTGAGTCCGCATTCAGTGCCCTTTCTAGTGACCATGATTTTCAGGTGAGACACAGTGGGAGGATGAAGCTGGGAGAACTAGTTCTCATTTACTCTGCTGTTCATTAATATGATATGTGAATAGAGAATTCATTTTTCGCAAGTTTTTGTTTATTAATGTTAAGTAATCAGTTACGCTATCGTATTATATATTTTCTATCAATACCAACAACAAATATTTAAATTAAATAAATAGGGACTGGTCACACTAAAACTTTAATATGGTAGAGGAAGGCCCCCCAATAGGATCTTATACTCTTTAACAATTAAGAATTTATATTTTATTATATATATATGAAAAAGTCTCCTAAGTAAGCTTCTTGGTGGAAAAATATGTACTTATCCTTCGGAAAAAGTATTCATTAGAATAAGTACTTATTCTTCTGGTATAAACAGCTCAAGGTACAATTTTGACAGGTTGATTATTTGTGGACTCCCAAGTGCATGCAGTTTTACATTTAGATTTAGGAAATACTCTTATGCAAAGAGACCAAGGAGTGTTACAACTTACACAAAATGCATAATACTTTGGTATTAACAATTTGTGCAGAAAGAATTAGATGGCATATTAAAGGATTATGTTGGTAGAGAGAGCCCTCTCTATTTTGCACAACGACTAACTGAGCACTACAAACGTCTGGATGGGAAAGGGCCACTCATCTTCCTCAAGAGGGAAGATCTCAATCATACCGGGGCACACAAGATTAATAATGCTGTAGCACAAGCATTGCTCGCCAAACGATTAGGAAAACAACGCATCATAGCTGAAACTGGGGCTGGTCAGCATGGTGTTGCCACTGCTACTGTATGTGCGCGGTTTGGTTTGCAATGTATTATATATATGGGTGCTCATGATATAGAAAGGCAATCACTGAATGTCTTGAAAATGAAACTTCTTGGTGCTGAGGTACTTTTCTTTACTTATTGACCTCTACTGCTTAAACAAAATCTACAGGAATACAACATTTTTGAAACTTCTTAGTAATGCTAATATATCTTCCAACACACTTTAAGTCTAGCAATCATGGTATTGAAAATTAGACAGACGTTGTATTAGGCATAAAGCAAATCTATCCATTGCCAGTATGTGCTGTTTTTTTAATGCAAATCCTTAAACCATAAGATAAACATTTGTTGTTTTGTACTATAATTGAGTGAAGCTTGTCTTTTATGATTTCGACTGAATTAGTGTTTGCTTGAAATTTACCTTAAAAAGGTCAGAGCAGTTGATTGTGGGACAGCCACATTGAAGGATGCTACATCAGAAGCCATAAGGGACTGGGTGAGTAATGTGGAAACAACATATTACATAATGGGATCTGTGTCAGGGCCACATCCTTGCCCAATGATGGTGCGAGAGTTTCATGGGGTGATTGGTAAAGAAACAAGGAAACAGGCATTAGAGAAATGGGGTGGAAAACCAGACGTGTTAGTTGCCTGTGTTGGTGGTGGTTCCAATGCCATTGGACTCTTCCAGGAATTTGTTAATGATGTAGATGTAAGGTTGATTGGTGTGGAAGCTGCAGGATTTGGCCTAGATAGTGGAAAGCATGCTGCTAGCTTAACAAAAGGAGAGATGGGTGTGCTACATGGAACAATGAGCTATCTATTACAAGATGACGATGGGCAGATAACTGAGCCTCATTCGATCAGTGCAGGGTAAACATATACTTTCCGTAATTTTTATTTACAAATTCACTCTCTGTTCCATAAACTGTACATAACAAGAAAATCACTTGTTATGCTTCATATAGTCTGGACTACCCCGGAGTTGGACCAGAACACAGCTTCCTAAAAGACATTGGACGTGCTGAATATCATAGTACCACCGATGAAGAGGCTCTTGAAGGTATGTGGTTAAATTTTAAAACTTTAGGCCTTATGTTTACAACAATGAATATATTGCTTAAATACTTGTTGGTTATGACAGCTTTTACCAGATTATGTCAATTGGAGGGCATAATTCCGGCATTGGAGACATCGCATGCACTTGGGTATTTAGAGAAATTGTGCCCAACCCTGCCAAATGGAACAAAGGTTGTGCTTAATTGCAGCGGCAGAGGAGACAAAGATTTGCAAATAGCCATGAAGTATTTGAAACCTTAATTGTTGTACGTTTGTAAATTCTTATTTATAGTGGTTTATCCAGAATAGTTACTCAAATCAGGTAATTTGTGTGGTGAACTAAACAACAATCTTGGTTGTATGAATAAAGTATGTCAATGAACATAATATGTTCTTTCTGATAACTTTGATATGTTCTTTCTGATAACTTTGTAAACGAAATAAAACTTTATTAAAACTGCAAAAATAAAGATATATATGATAAACACAGAATTAAGCAGCCGAGGAAATGAAATGTTTACATTGCTGCCAACTTTCTCAAACTCTGAATAAAGTCACTGCATCCTATGAACATATAGAAGGTTAACTACATACATCCCATGGTTAACACTTTTTAACGAGTGCCAATTTTGTGACATCATATAAAATACTACATTTAATTTTTCTCATTCACACACTTCATTTTTTGCATCCTTATTTCAAAAATGCTTCAACGGAAGGGTTCTATTTGTGATTAAAAACACAAATTAAGTTGGCAGCCTGTTTGATGCTTTTGACATCTCAAGTTAAGAATCTATGCCATTCACTTGGCTCCCTTTTTACATCAGTTGAATTTTTGCCTCAGCAGCCGCCGGTCTAGATCTGATGTGGCAGACATGTGGCAACACATGTGGAATTAGAATTAGTTTCTATTTCAGTAAAATAAAATTCAAACTGCAGTACATGTTCTGTTGGTTTGACCAAATTTTTAGGATTTTCAGTTATTTCCTGATAAAAGATTAGTAGCTGTTAGTAGCATTATTTTAGGATACATGTTATCCATGTAACTACGTTCATCTTAGTTGCTTCATTTTCTGAAGGGTAGTTCAGATTTTTTATGTATTTAAGCACTTGTTGCTGATATAATAAACCACTTCTTCAGCCAATACATTTCTACTGTTTCTTTAACTTTACTAATATAACCAACAAATTGGTATCAGAGCTTTTATTTCTTAAGGGGCCTGTGAGAAAACCAACCTGAGTGACTTCCACACACCAAAACAGTATTTATCTTCTACAAAATTCATCACACAAATGGATTCTCAAACATCATTCACAGCCATTGCACCACATGTGTTCAATGGTGATTCTTTTCACCTTTGGTCAGTGAGAATGGAAGCTTACTTGGATGCTATTGATCTATGGAGTGCTGTTACGAAGTTCTTCCATTAGCTGACAACCCAACAATGGCACAAATTAAATTGCATTCGGAGAAGAAGGCAAGGAAGGCGAAAGCAAGAGCTTGTTTATTCGCTGCCATGTCACCATCAATCTTTACCAGAATTATGAACCTGAAATCAGCATTTGCAATCTGGAAATTTCTCAAAGAAGAATACGAAGGAGATGAGAGGATCAAAGGAATGCAAGTGATAAACTTGGTCAGGGAGTTTGAAATGCAAAAGATGAATGAGTCAGAAACAATCAAAGAGTATACTGACAGACTTTTGAGCATTGTCAACAAGGTAAGATTGCTTGGTACAGAGTTTACAGATTCTAGAATTGTACAAAAGGTTCTTGTTACAATTCCAGAACAGTTTGAAGCAACTATTTCTTCTCTGGAAAACACTAAAGATCTGTCAAAGCTTGGCTTGGCGGAACTTCTAAATGCTCTACAGGCGCAAGAACAAAGGAGATTGATGAGGTCTGAAGATTCCGTGGATGGAGCATTGCAAGCAAAATTCCAAATCAACCATGTAGGAAAGGGAAGATTTGGGAAAGGCGGAAAAAAGAACCCTGTAACATCTGATTCAACTAAGAGCGGCACCACTGAAAGCAAAAGCTCAAATTATCCTCCTTGCAAACATTGTGGAAAGAAAGGACATCCTCCTTTCAAGTGTTAGAAGAGACCTGATGTGCAATGTGTTAAATATAAGAAGATGGGACATCATGAAAGGATTTGCAGAAGCAACCTCCAGCAGAAATCAGAGGCACAAGTAGCAAGCCAGCACGAGGAAGAACAATTATTTGTTGCAAGTTGTTTTTCTGCTAGTGGCTCGAGTGAAAGTTGGTTAATAGACAGCGGATGCACCAACCATATGACCTACGATGAGGAGCTCTTCAAGGAGTTGGATAGATCAAAGGTGTCAAAGGTCAAAATAGGCAATGGTGAACATATCGATGTCAAAGGAAAAGGTATTGTCGCGATCGAAAGTTGCACAGGTACTAAATTAATCACTGATGTGTTATTTGTGCCTGAGATTGACCATAATTTACTGAGTGTGAGTCAGCTAATGGAGAAGGGCTTCAAGGTGATTTTTGAAGATAATCATTGCCAAATCAGAGATGCTTGTGATCAGGAGGTGTTCAAAATCAGAATGAGAGGGAAAAGCTTCTCTCTTAATCCCATGGAGAAAGAGCAAGCAGCATATTCTGTAGCGGTAAACAATGCTGAAATTTGGCACAAGAGACTTGGTCATTTTCATCATGCTGCATTACAAATGATGCAAAGGAAGGAGATGGTTCTGGACTTACCACAATTGGAGACAGAATTATCAAGTTGGAGGGCTTGTCAATTTGGGAAGCAATCAAGACTTCCCTTCTCACACTCATCTTGGAGAACAACTGAAAAATTGCCACTCATACATACTGATCTTGCTGGACCTCAGGGAACTCCATCACTTAAAGGAAGTAAGTATTTTATAGCTTTCATTGATGACTTTACTCGAATGTGTTGGATCTATTGCATTAGGTTCGAATCAGAGGTTGCAAGTGTATTTTGGAAATTCAAACAATGGATTGAAAACCAAAGTGGCTGTAAAATTCAAATTCTAAGATCCGACAATGGCAAGGAGTATACTTACAAGCAATTCAATCAGTTCTGTGAGGAGGCTGGCATTGAGCATCAACTCACCGCACCGTATACTCCGCAGCAGAACAGAGTTAGTGAAAGAAAAAATCGGACTATTGTAGAGATGGTCAGATGCATGCTACACGAGAAAGAATTGCCTAAGGAGTACTGGGCAGAGGCTTCGAATACCGCAGTATACTTGCTAAACAGTGTAATATCCCATAGTTTCAAATATTATTATTATTATTATTATTTGGATTTGTTTATGTGATTTTTATGTGAATTTTGGTGAATTATCTGATATTGGAATTGGTGTTTGGGTGTTTATATGTGATATTATTTGAGTATTTTATTTTTTATTTGCTCAGAATAAAATATCGATAATTGTGATATTTTTCTGGTAATTTTTGGACTGTTAGATGATTTTATAATGATTTATGGATTTATTAATTATTTTCTGAATAATTACAAAACTATTTTATAAAGCCGGGAATCGTCCAACCTCAACTGTTTTTGCGTTTTTACAACCCGAAACTCTTCGGAAAACTCCTTCCTAACCTAATCTGGTAATTCTGGACATTTTCCGTGTTTTAACTTTTTCAATCTGGGGTACGGTATGACCCGTGCGCGGTCCGGCGCAAGATTTTCGGTACGATAACCATTTCGATAAATCAATAAAACCCTTATTCTCGAGAGAAGGGATATTTTTACAATATTTTCTCATAGGGTGTTTTATAAAAAGTTCGGTTTTGATAATTATCCAAATCTGATATTAAATTTTATCGTTTTTATAGTTACTTAGTGGCTAAATAATCTATTTTTGGATCCGATATATAAGTGTAAATTCAGTATTAAATTTCAGAATATTTCAAAAATCATGAAACTTATATTTTATTAGTATTTGAATATTTCGAGAATTTTAAAATTATTTCGGAAATTTTTCGAATTATATTTACCCGCACGTTTGTTCGTTAAATCGTAAAATGCGGATATAACGCACGATTTATAAATGTTTTAAAAATTATGAAAATTATATTTTATTAGTTTTTAAATATTCCGAGAATTTTAGAAATATTTCGGTTTCATAAAAAAATAATTTATCGGACCGGGCCCCTATCGGGACGTAAAACCTCACAAAAATCAGATTTTTATTTTTATAAAGTCGTGGGACTTCCAAATAATTTATATTTTTGCATTTTTGAAATATTCATAATTTTTAGGAAATTTTGGTATAAATTTTATATTTATTTGATTAAATATTATTCCCCGCTATTTATTAATTTTAGATTAATTATTTAAATGTTATATTGATTTTAGTTAAAAGAAAAAAAAACAAAACGTTTAATAAACCCCCCGGCAACTACCCGACCCCTCCTATTTCCCCCGCGCAAGTCCCCCTCCCCTTTCCTTTATGTTTTTTTTCACCGCTTACCCTTTCATCTGTCTTCTGTCCCTCCTTATTTTATAAACTTTTAATTTTCAAAAATTCATATCTTCTCAACCGTCTGTCCAAATTTCAATTGGTATATATATAAACAATCAGCGTTTCGATACCTACGCATAGGTATATATATTGCGAGGTTTTGAGAAGAAAATTTACGGAGAATATTTTCCGTTTTAAATTATTTTCGGGGCGTAGAAAAGGAGTTTGACGGTGGTGATTACTCCACATGACATCTCAGCTTGTATATATCTATCACTATTAATTTCGGATTTTTCTGGAGATATTTTCCGGACATCAGATATTCTCTCCGGGGTGATCAGAATTTATTTTGGGTAACGATTCTGAAATTCCGCCTTCGTACTTGTGTATATTATAGCATGTTAGTGTTTATATATTTATTTCATAATTTTTAGAAATTGTTGGAGAAGTCACTTTTGGTCCGAGTTTTGGTTCAGGCGGCCGTGTTATTCATTTCTGGAGTGTTTATACGCGTAAATATAAATTATTGTGTTGATTGTTGTTGGTTGTGTCGATATGATATCGACTCCAAGAAAATATTATTTTTTAGTTCTGAAGATTATTATTTTTATTATTATTCGAAAATAAATCCAAATTATTTAGTTAATGAATTTTAATTGATTATTTAATTCGAGTTAATTATTTCTTATGATTTAAAAATTTCGAAAAATAGTTCGAGCTTTAAAATATTATTTTAAATTATTTTCCAGGCTCAATAATTCTTATAAAATTATTTTCGGGTGTTCGAGCACTATTATTTAGTTATAAAATGATTCGGAGACCCGTTTTAATTCCGAAAAATG
The DNA here is from genome assembly GCF_009905375.1 of Apium graveolens. Lineage (NCBI taxonomy): Eukaryota > Viridiplantae > Streptophyta > Magnoliopsida > Apiales > Apiaceae > Apium > Apium graveolens. The sequence goes on along the minus strand of NC_133655.1, from coordinate 103,796,684 downwards.
TTCAAAAATTCATAATAAATAAACCGTTCGTCCGTTTAATACAAAACGAACACCTCTAGACTCAGAAAAATATTCCGCTTTCAATAAAAATACTTTCGAGACCCAAATTCTGTTGTTTCGAAAGGTCGCTTGTTTTACGAATCATTCTGAGTTGATTTTTGATCGATAAATCATATTTTTGACCCGATTTCCGTTTTAAACGTACCGAGTCGACCCTTCTGACGAACCGAGACATGTGTGATATGAATTATGTGATACATGAGTTATGTGCTTACGTGTTATGTGAATTATGTGCATATGTGGATCAAGAGTCATGTGTTGTCTGTTATATTTATGTATGGGCTATCATATGGGTAGACGATAGGCTTTTGACGCGCAGTTCATCGAGTTATTATCGTTTAGGCGATTAAAGTTATATCTTTTAATTATAGATGCGGATCATTCGAGTTGATGAGGACAAGACATTGGATAAAGAATGGAATGGAATGACATTGGATATCTGGCTTCTAGCAATCGCAGGAGCCGCATATCAGGAAAGTGTTGAAAAGAAAGACGGTGATGTGTTGAGACAGAATGTCAGAATAGATGTGTCATCGCGAGTGTGAATAACTGCTAAAACCCAAAGGCAAGTATCCCTATCATCACTTATTGTTCAAGTGATATTTATTTTAAATCTTATCATGCCAGTATTGCTTTTCCTATTCTCAGTTCAGAATAGATAAATGTTTTATATATCGCTGAATTAAATAATTATGTTTATGCAAGTACCCTCTGCTATTCTATGTTCAGAATAGTTAAATGTTTTACTTATCAAATTAATGGATTTATAATTATTTTGGATTTTGAGAAAGATGATTTTGTTGCGAGAATTCCTGCCCAAGTGATTGGGGGAATAAAAATTATTTAGGATGTCGAAGGATTCGACTCCTTTTTCAATAAAAAGGTTTTTAAGATTGGAATGGTTACTGGTTACTGGTTATTGGTTACCGCATAGGTGATCGAGACATCGGTCCAGCTGTAATATCTTTCAAGGCTAGTTATGCCTTTTTCTGGCGCCCTATCGGTACCGTATGTCTTCGGGATACGGGTAGTACCTATATTTACGGTATGGCTGCGGGATACCGATGTTGTTTCGCGACTGATCATCGGGAACATCATGAAATGTTATTGGTTCCAATCTAAATTGATATCTAAATTTCTTTATGGTTTTGATAATCATAGAATAAATGATTTATCAACTGATTCTGTTTTGGATTAAAAGTGATTGTGGTTTTGATTCAGTTTCTAATTTTTTGGATACTTAGTTTGTTGTTAAATATCAAAGGTGGTATTAGTATAGATGATTGATGTTGACTTAAGTATGGGATGTTGTGAGCATCAAAGTTCGCATTGATATCTAATTTGATATGACAGCAAAATAAGTATCTATTTCAAGATTTCGGTTTTGAGTAAAGTTTATGATTCATTCCATAATCATTTTTTTCATGTTATTGTGGTTTATGATATTTCCGTAAACACTATTTTACGAGCTTTGCTCTCGTCAAGATTCAAAGTATTGCTGAAGTATTTCGCTCAAAAATATCAAAATGGTTTTAAATACAATTAAGGAATTAATTATGGGGTTCCTCAACTAAAATTTTATGATTCAGAAATTATAATTTTAAATGTTCTGCTCTAATGCAGATGTCGGATTTATATCAAAACGACCCTATATATGCTATAATGATCTTGCTGAGCATTTCTTTCGCTCATACTTGCCTGTTTTTAAATTTAACCTCCAGTGAGGATTAGCTTGCGCTGTTTAGCTGCGTAATTCGAGGAAGCAAAGAAGAAGCTTTTGGAAGGTGGTTAGTCCAGGGTTTGCGAATTAGTGTAAGTTCTTTTGTATAAAGTTATTTATATTAGATTATATTATGATTTTGTTATTTTATAGTTGGGCCTAGTATACTTCTTTTCGAAGTTATACTAGTGGGTTAAGTTTTGAGATTGAGAATTGTTGTAAAGAGTTTTAAAAGAAAGTGAAAAATTTATTTGTGGAATTTGGATTTCTTGTTTCTAGAACTGTAACCTTAAAAGATTTTGGATTAGTTGGGGTCATTTTTGATAATTATCTTCCGCTGGCATTTATTTATTGATTAAGCAGGTTAATTTGGATTGAGGTTTTATAGTGACGTCCAAATCCTCTGACCCCGGATTTGGGGGGCATTACAAACAGACTCCCTACAAAAGCACTGGACGGAATGACATCTTTTGAGGCATGGTATGGCTACAAACCTTCTTTAATGGATCTTAAAATTTTTGGTTGTTTGTGCTTTACCCATGTACCACGGATTAAAAGAGATAAGCTTGACAAAAAGGCTGAACCTGGCATCTTTATTGGATATACCACGACTCCAAAAACTTACAGAATTTTCCAGCCCAACACAAAGAAAATTCTAGTAAGCAGAGACGTGCATTTTTTGGAGAGTGAACAGTGGAGCTGGAATGATGTCGAAAAGAATCAGATTGTTGATTCCGTACAAGACCATGACGAGTCAATTGATCACTATCCCGTAAAAGGCACTAGGTTGCTATCTGACATATATAACAGATGCAATGTAGCAATTTTTGAGCCTACGGGTTATAGTGAAGCAGCAAAAGACCCGAGATGGAGGGCAGCAATGGAGGAGGAGCTCAGCATGATACAAAAAAATCAAACATGGGAGCTTGTGGATAGGCCTAAGCACCGAAACGTGATTGGCGTTAAGTGGGTGTTCAGGACAAAATACAATACAGATGGTTCAATTAACAAACTCAAAGCAAGGCTCGTCGCGAAAGGGTATGCCCAAATTTATGGAGTAGATTTTTCAGACACGTTTACTCCTGTTGCAAGGCTGGATACAATCAGATTGCTTTTAGCAATTGCGGCATAAAAGGGTTGGAATGTTTAACATCTTGATGTAAAGTCAGCATTTTTAAATGGATTTCTTGAGGAAGAGATTTACGTTGAGCAACCTGAAGGCTTTGTTGTAGAAGGTCAGAAAAACAAGGTTTATTTGCTCAAGAAAGTTTTATATGGTTTAAGGCAGGCTTCAAGAGTCTGGTACAGCAGAATTGATGAGCATATATTAAAGCATGGATTTATAAAGTCATCGAGTGAGTCAACATTATATGTTAAGTACCATAACAATGAAATGCTGATTATTTCTCTGTATGTAGATGATCTCTTGGTGACCAGAAGTAATATCGCTCTCGTTGAGCAATTCAAAGAGGAGATGATGAAAGTCTTTGAAATGACAGACCTGGGAATGATGTCATACTTTCTCGGAATGGAGATCCGACAAAATAATCAAGGTATTTTTATATGCCAGGTGAAATATGTTAAAGAAATTTTAAGCAAGTTTCATATGGAGGCCTGCAAATCAACTAGCACCCCGATGAATCCAAAAGAGAAACTCTACAAGGATGATGGTACACTAAAGGTTGATGAATCTGTCTACAGGAGCCTTATCGGGTGTTTCATGTATCTCACAGCAACCCGGCCTGATATTTTGCAAGTTGTAAGTGTGTTATCAAGGTTTTTGCACTGCGCTAGCGAGGAGCATTTTAAAGCAGCAAAACGTGTGCTAAGATACATCAAAGGAACTTTAAACAATGGCATCATGTTCAACTACTGCCCAGATCTTGATTTTTATGGTTATTCTGACAGTGATTGGGCTGGATCGTTAGACGACATGAAGAGCACCTCAGGTTACTGCTTTACACTTGGTTCTGCAGTGTTTTCATGGAGTTCAAAAAAGCAAAATATAGTTGCTCAATCAACTGCCGAAGCTGAATTTATCGCCGCAACATCAGCTGTAAACCAAACATTGTGGATAAGGAAGATCTTAGCTGATTTGCACATGAAGCAGATACAAAGCACTAGAGTTTTTGTGGACAATCAAGCAACTATTGCAATATCAAAAAATCCAGTTTTTCACGGAAAAACTAAGCACTTTAACATCAAGCTCTATTTCCCATAGAGAAGTGCAGGAAAATGGTGAAGCACAATTGCTTTACTGTAATACTCGCGATCAGATGGCTGATATATTTACCAAGGCACTTCCGAAAGGTAGATTTGAATTTATCAAGCAGAAACTAGGAGTTTGCAGCTACTGGAGCAAGGATGAGTGTTGAATTTTTGCCTCAGCTGCTGCTGGTCTAGATTTGATGTGGCAGACATGTGGCAACACATGTGGAATTAGTTTCTATTTCAGTAAAATAAAATTCAAACTGCAGTACATGTTCTGTTGGTTTGACCAAGTTTTTAGGATTTCCAGTTATTTCCTGATAAGGTCAGTAGCTGTTAGTAGAATTATTTTAGGATACATGTTATCCATGTAACCACATTCATTTTAGTTGCTTCATTTTCTGAAGGGTAGTTCAGATATTTTATGTATTTAAGCACTGGTTGCTGATATAATAAACCACTTCTTCAGCCAATACATTTCTACTGTTTCTTTAACTTTACTAATATAACCAACAACATCAACTCCAATAGTATGCTATCCATGACCACATGGCGTTAGCGTTATCCAATAGTATGATATGTCATCTTCAAAAGGATTAATGCGAACTACTATATTTAGTAAAAGTCTATGCTCCCCTTACTCCTTGATACTTGTAACTTACCCTCAAGTTAAGGAGAGCGAGATTCCTTTCAAATCTCCATTCATCACTTCATTCTTCTCACTGATAACATCTATTTTTTCAAAAGGCACTTCAAGGATCATAGCCTACCTCAACAAAGAATCAAGGCACAATTTCGAGTAAACAATGCTCCATACTCAATAATTTCTAAATCAATCACACTTAGAGAATACTTGAGATAGCCTAATCTTGGGGAAATTTCGGGATATAATAATAGCAACTTGACTATGCAAGTTAAACTATTCAATTTCAAAAACTGGACTATACAAGTTAAATTGTTCAATTTCAACAACTTGACGCTTTGACGCCCTTTGTTAATCGGGGCTAAAACTTCGAAAATGAAAACTATGCAAGTTAAAACTATTCAATTTCAACTACTTGATAATGCAAGCTGAGATTGTAAATTAGCTCGAGTACTCACTCACTTCTATGCAGCTTTTGTTTGCTGCACAATCTTGGAGTGAGCTTTGATAATACTGTTAGGTCACACACACTGTAGAGGGGGTGAATACAGTGTAAAGTACAATCAAATCGAACTCTAATAACTCAAGTAACAGAAAACAAACTTTATTGAAACAATAAACTCTGTTACAGTATGGAACTGTTACCTCTCAGTGATGAACAAATATCACGAGAGCTGCTAGGGTTATATGAATAATCTTCTCGAATATGATAACACTTATAGTGTAAACCCTATATTTGTGTTTATATACTACACAGTTACAAGATAATCGCTAATTGATATGGAATATAATTCTGCTTCCTAAAATATATCAATCAGATATCTTTTCTTCCAAGTATTCTATTCTTCATAGAATTCCTTCTTCATGCATATCTCTTTTTATGTTTATCTCAATCTTCTTTCCTTTAATCAGCTACTGTCCTTATCTGAACGTCCTTCAGCACTTAAGTTCTGATATCCATCTTCTGATGATTATCTCCTGATAATATAAGTACTGATATCCTTAAGTCCTGACCTCCAGTAAGTACTGATTTATCCTGTTTTAAGTAAGATCTGAAAACTAAACATAAATCATATTAGCCATGATATTATCAAATATATCTAACAATCTCCCCCAACTTGTAAATTAGCATAATATACAAGTTTAATAAATATTTGATGATGTCAAAAACATTAAGTACAAATGCATGAGAATTAGACTAGATAACTACAACTTACAGTCCTTAAGCTTTACCAATATTTTAACTTCTGATAACAGCTTCAGTCTATACAAATATCAGAATTTAATCAGTTGTAGATCTTGACTTGGCTTCATCTTCTGATCTCTCTGATGTCAGGAGTTGTTCTGAGATAGTCCTTCAACAAACATCTCTCAGCATATCTAAGTTCATCAATCATCCTCCTTTTAGCATCTTTAAGCTCTGCAGAATCTTCACCAATTTGAAAGATTGCAACCCTGAGATCATTAATCTTGGCTTTTCTTATATCCTGATCCAGTCTGATCAAATATGCCTTATCAGACTCAAGATTGAATTCTACAGCCCTGTAACCCAGAAAGGTAGTTATAATCTTAGCAGTGTTGGGCTTCATTTCAACTATATCACCCTTGTGATCTCTGTACTTTGGAACATATGTGCCGTCAGACTTAACAGAATAAAGCTTTTTCTGTCTCTGAATCTGATCCTTCAAATAGTTTGCAACACTTCCTATCAATCTGTCATCCACTTGAAGTAAGAATAGTACATGCTCCAATTCTTCAAAATACTTCAATGGAATGGCATTTTGCCTTATATGATAAACCCTACCATCTGTCATGAAGTACAACAAGATGTGTTCTTTCAAGTAGGTATGGTTGACCATTTGTACAGAATCCAGTTGATTCAATCTCTCAGGAGTTGCTCCAATACCTGGTTCACTCAAGGAAGTTGGATCATTGGTAGTGTTCTGTATTCTTCTTTCATCAGCACTTCCCAATCCAGTTTTATCTCTTGCTTCCTTTCCAGTAACTATTCTTGCTTCAAAACCACTTGCAGCAGTCTTCAAAGGTTGAGTCTGTTTTGCTTTAGTGAATCCTGGTAGGAGTTTCTTTGATCTATCTTCTGATATCAAGTTAACTTGAGCTGTGTCAGAGGTTACTTGCTTCTTCAAAATATCAGAACTTACAGTCTCTTGACTCTGAACAACTTGAGCCATGTCAGAGGTTGTGTTAAGAACTTTTCTTGAAGTCAGAGCAAGATCATCCTTTTCATCAGTGATTTCTTCATTCTCAGGAGGCACATAAACCTTGATAGGTTCACCAACCTTTTCTTTACCCTTGGATCTTGGATCTATCTGCGGTTGTGATTTAGCCAATGTTGCTTCAGTATTTGTCCTCTCTTTTATCACAATGCCTTTGAGTTTTGGAAGTGTCTTTTCACCAGAAGCTTCAGATTTAGATGTGACTTTCTCTGATTTAAGTCTGACTTCTTCTTCCATTAAACTCTCCAAGTCCATTCCTGGATTTTCCTGAAGAAATAACTATCTTGACATTTCTTCATCAAGATCTAAAAGTTCATCAGAACTTTTCCTTTTACCAGTAGCAGAACTTGTCCTGTGCCTTGTCCTGTGACTTGTGATTTCAGCTTTTCTTGATGAGAAACCTCTACCTTGACTATGACCTCTACCCATTCCCGAGTTTCCTTGATCATCCTTTTCATCATCCTTCCTTTCCAGTGTCTTATCAGTCTTGCATTTGGACTTAATTACTTTCTCCCCCTTTTAGGCATCACCGGGTAATAGAAGAGAGACAAGCAATTCCACTGAAGCATGGATTTCATTAAGTTGAGATTGCTGGGAAGCTTGATTTTTCAGAATATCATCAATCTGAGCTTGTTGAGTATCTTGAGTCTTCTCAATATAAGCAATCCTGTCAAAGGTAGGTTAGAAGAACTTTTTCTTATCAATCTTTTGAATTTGTTCATGTTTGATGAATTCTTCCTGAATCTTGTGTAGCTCTGCATGAGTAGTAGAATGAAGACCTTATAGATGTTTAGTACTCAATGCAGTGACTCTAAGCTGTGTTTTGAAATCATCAGTATTTAACATCTCATCAGCTTTTGTCAAGTGCTCAGCCAGATTCTTTGCAGATGGAACACAAGTAATTGAGTTCCATTCCTTAGTCCACTCCTGTCCTGCAGGAGTTTCACTCCAAGGAACTGGTGCTTCTCTTGTAACAAACTTCTTAACAAGTTCAGATTTAAGAACAGTTTGTTGAGGGGCATGTCCTGAAGGACCTGCTTCATCAGCATCTGCATCTGGAGCAGCATCACCAGTATCTCCAGCATTTGCAGCATCAGAACTTACAGAATCAGTATCTTCTGATAAAACAATAGTGTGAGTAGCAATGGAGGCTTCAGCATCCTCTAATTGATGATCTGGTTCCAAGTTCTGATCAACAGCCATGTCCTGATGCTCACCTATATTCTGATCATCAACATCTAGATGCAGAGAAGGTGTAGTAGATAATTCTGGAGTTTGAGCAGCATCAGTAACAGGTGTTGTTGATGGATTAGTTGCTGTTGGAGCTTCTAAGTAAAATACTTCAGGCACAACCATGTTCAGGATATCAATATCAGCACTTGTGCCTGAATTAACAGGCGATACAGTCTTAGGAGACACAGAAGGTGTGTTGGCCTTTTCAGTAACAGCTTCCTTAGTTGAAGTTAATGGAGAAGTAGGGACTTTAGCAGATTCCTTTTCTTGTGAGATCAGAGATTCCTGATCTCCTTCCTTAGCTGCTTCTTCTTCATCATCTGAAAATGGCCTTTTTGCCCTCTGTTTCTTGCATCTCTTTGAAGATATGGATTCCTTGGGAGTTTCAGCAACAGTCATTCTTCTAAGCCTTTTGAGAAGCTTAGATCCCCCAATTCCAGAATCCTTCTGAGAAGTCACTTTCTCAGCTTCTTTGACAACAGGTTCTGATGTAGAAACCTGTTCCTCACTGTCTGTCTCATCTCTCAAAGCAATCCTCCTTCTCTTTTGAGGTGTTTGAGGAACAGTCTTTGTCCTCTTTGGCTTGGAAGATGAAGGCTTCACAGTAGGTTCTAAGGATGAAGATTGAACTTTCTGTGAAGTGGTGAGATATGATTTGAGATATTGCCTGAGGGTTGGTTGAGTAGTATGGGTGGTATGTTCTGATGGTTGTTGTGGGGTTTGGGAGGTGGTTGTTGGTTGAACATCAGGATAAACAGATCTATAGGATTCAGGATCAGCATTTACTAAGATCTGTTTTACAGACTGAGGAATCTGTAAAGGTCTAACCACTTGTTTCTTAGTGTCAGCATTTACTAGGTCATTAAAGTAACGTTTTGCAACTTTAAAAGGTGGAGTTAAGGTACTGACTAGTCGAGGTTCATCAGTACAAAAAGTATATATAAGTTGACAGAATCTAGCAAAGTAGACAACATTCCTATCCTCTTTCATCCTATCCCCAATAAAACCTATTGCAGTAGTTGTAAAATCAAAATGAGTTTGGTTAATGATGGCATACCCGATGTGCTGACTCATTTAGGGATGGCATCAAAATTTGAACACTTGTTCCCAAAAGCTTTAGTGATGCAGTCGAAGAAGAAGCTTCATTCCCTCTTGATATGAGCTCGTTTCAACTGCCCAAGCTTGGCCAAACTCTGCTCATACCCCAAACTGGCCATTAACTCCTGAAGAACTGATTCCTCTGGAGTTAAAAAAGTACATCCTTCTGGTAGATGTAGTGTAACACCCCCAGATCCGGGGTCGAGGATCCGGGTCGTCACGGTCTTTCTTTCCACAATATCACTTCACTTAATTAATAAATAACCTTATGCTGTGACCCCACACTAATACATACCACAACCCGTTATAGTCTCAGAGATGAAATTTAAATAAGTACAAGTCTTTGAATCCACAATTTAAAAGTTATTACAACCCAAAATGATTACTTGATAAATTTACAGTTAATTGCCATTATCTGCCACAAGTTATAATTATACATAATTGATTCTCGAAAGTAGATGGTCTGATCTACAATAGATCTACCTCTGCAGCTATAGCAGCTACAACATCAACGGGAAGACGCAGGACGCTTCCCACGCGCTTGCGCTGGGTCTGCTGGAGTCTGGCCATCTTTCCTAACTGTTGTTGTGTGATGAAGAAATAAAGCAAGGGTGAGCAGCAAGCCCACCAAAATAATATGTATAATGATTAACAATATATGAGCCTACTCATAATACTCATGAAAGTCTTGGTCAAAAGAAATGAACCAAGTTTGATATCATAATGCGATGAAGTCGCAAAATATTCAGTATATATACATATATACTTTTCAAAATATTGGAAGTCCTCTTCCATGCATAATATACACAAAGTCCCAGTGTATAACTGTATAAAAATATCGTTGCAAGGTGATCTCATATATCTAACCTTGTCTCAACGTTTTTCTGAAAATCTTTGTCATGCATAAGATAATCATTTACTAGATATAAGTTTAAAAGATGAAGTTACAAGATACTCCAATATACTTATATCTTTTACAAATACTACTTGAACTACCACCGTTCAAGTTATAATTAGTTCAAAAGTTCATCACATAGATGAGACTACAAGACCAGATTTGAATAGATTAAATCTTTTAAATATCATCAAAATAAAATGAAGTTACGAGATACTTCATTTGATGTAAACATCATTTTGAAAACTTGACCCTGCCAACACTCAACAATCGCCCAACCGTAGCCTTTCTATCGAAGTGCTCTGGGTAGTGTTGCAGAAATTATCCAATTGGATGATGAACTCATTACGGGAGTTTGCCGCGCCAGGAAGACCACTTACGATGATCAGTCGTAGTAGTACAACCCCACCATTTTCTACATGTAGAGGAGAACCTGTCAGATTTACTTGTCAACCGAACACTGAACTCCTAAGGAATGGACCGCCTTAGCGGAACTTCCAGGCCATTTGGGCCAATATAATAAGGCTGGGCCGGCGCTACTCGGCCACTTACGCCACTCCTAGTTCAGATGAAATCCATGACTCTGAAACGTAAAGCTCGTTTCCCCCTTTCCCCAAGTAGAAACTTGTTGATACGGCTCCACCAAGAAGTCGTACCTAGTTGGAAAGGAAAACTCACCGATATTTCCCAGGCGATGCCTGTTAATGGATTAACTTGTTCCAAGAATTTTACTTCCCGAATATTGGGTAAGTAATCAAAAACTCTTTTACCAAGACAGCAACCTTGTTGCGAATATAAAACACACCACCGAGCCGGATCCCCCAGGTTTTGAGCGAGTATTTAAATCCCCTTTTTAAAAGGAAGATCTTAAATATAAAAATAGTTTTGGGATCCGCTCTAACTTTTGAAAATCATTTTAAAGACTCGAAAACACTTTAAAGAGTGTTTGGAGTAAAACTGATTTAATGAAGTAAATCAGTCCCCAGAATATTTAGAAAATGTCTGAATATTATTATTTAAATAATATTCCCATAAAAAAATAATCTTTATAAAATAATTGAAGTAGAAGTATTAAAACTTATACTTGAAATGAATAGCAAATAATCAAAGATATACTTATACGAAAGTAATATCTTTATTTGAATAATCAAAAATAAGTTTGATTATCGACACCTTATTCTTTAATAAAATAAAGAATATATCTCAGCAAATAATCGGAGTCATAGATCCTCAAATGAATATTCAAATAATATTCAATAAATAAAATAAGCTGAGTCATAATACCTCGAATGAATATTATAAATAATATTCATTAAATAAAATAAAGGAGTCATACATCCTCAAATGAATATTCAAATAATATTCAATAAATAATGTAAAGGAGTCATACGCCTTCGAATAATATTCAAAATAATATTCAATAATAAAATAAAGTTAAAGTTATCGAATAAACCTTATTCGATTAATAGTTTTAAAAACTATATCCATATATATATATAAATATATATATATATATATATATATATATATATACTCGGGAACATCGACTCCCGGTTTAGAAATATGTTCACCTTTTATCCCCTATACTAAGGGTATACGCAACTACTTGCTTATTTCTAGCATAGGTATTATGCAACTATAAGCATTGAAATCAACAGACAGATAACCAGATTACGAAACAGACATGCATATATACCATATTAGCATGCTCCAATATATCGCAAAATTTCCTAATAACAATCATGCAATATCACAAGATAATGCATATACATATATTTACATCACAACAACAGTATAACGGGTAGAAAACTTGCCTGAGCGACTGGGGTTACGAATGGCTCGGGACGAGTCTGGTAACCTATAAACAACAAGTAAGTTGGAATTAAACCAAAGTCACTTGTAAATCTATACTTTAACTAACTTAGACTCTAACGCTTGTTTTGCGCTCACTGATTCGCTTAAGCCACTCGGGTACCCTCGGCTCCACCATTTTTAATAATTTAACCTTTACGAGTTTTAAAGCGATTCCTTCGCGAGTGTCTTACCAACTTCCTAACACACTTACCATAAATGTTTCATACATTAATTAACCCTTTTTGGTCTTTAATCTATGTTTCAAAGTAAGGCGAGGGGAAAAGTTTCGTTCGCGAAACGCCGTTACTTGAAACGGTCGTTTCTCCTAAACCGTGCATCGGAATCGAACGAACTACATATCAAAACGAAGCTCGTAACATGAGCTATCTAAACATGGCAGTGGTAATAATCTAGCAGGGGGTTCTCGGGTCCTAATGTTATGCACAAAAACAGTCTACAGGAAATCGGACGTTACGACGGCTATGTTTACGCGATTTACTTTAAACCATTCAATACCAACCACAAATCAACCCCAAATCAATCATACAACCAATATCCCTCCAAACCACATCATAACAGCCCCAACAAATCCACATTAACCATTTATACTTATTCCTCACATGAACTAAAGGCTTTACTTAGGTTCTTTAACTAATTACCAAGATTTACAACTCCAACAATGCAATAAAACCAACTAATCTCTACAAACTCAACCAAACCTCAACCAATCAAGCATCATGCTTCACATATGTTATATCAAACACATTCAATCCTAATTACTCAAAACTAAAGCTAGGGTTTGTAGTTTATACCTTCCTTGGAGAGTGGAGAATCAAGAGAATGGCTTGGAATCACCTTTAAAGCCCTTATCCAAGCTTAATCTAAACAAAACTTCAAGAACACAAATTTTAGTTCTTGAAAACACTATTCACCATCTTCTTTCATGATTTATAGAAAAAGATTGGCTTGGAATTAGAAGCTTAAACTTATAGGAAGTATGTAACTATCCATGGGGAAGCTTAGATAATTACCTTGCTAAATAGTAAGTGGAGGAGCTTGGACTTCCCATTTCTTAAGAAAAAACCCGAGAGCATGAAGAAGAAGAAGAGAGATTTTTGTGTTTTGGCTTGATTTGCTTTTGGTTGGTTGATTTTTGTTGTTTGCTTTAGTGAATTACCTAGTTGCCCTTGGTTTTGTGTGGTTAAAAAGTCACCACATCTCCTTCCTTTCTTGTCATGCCTATGTCATCCTCATGATGTCATCCTCCCTTCCTTGTCCTCTTTCTATTGGTTGGATGACATCATTCCCACTAATCCCTTTGATTAACTTCCTAATCGTTTGCCTAATGACCGCTGATCTGTTATACGGTTCGCTTAACTTTCGTTTTCGTTTATCGTTTGAGGGATCATACCCGGGATCTTATTACTTAGGTTCTCTTAACCTTTCTCAATATATTATATTACTTTTATGATCCTCTCCTATAATCCTTTAATTTAAATCTTTTTTATCCTGTTACCTTTTTCTCAAATCTTTCCGTATCTAGTGTATTTCCGGGAAAAATCAAAGTGTTCGGATTTGGATTCTGACGATCTTTACATACACTTATATCCCATATAAAGTACTAATAATATCCCATAAGATCAATAACAGAACCCCTACATAGCGTGGCATGAAAAGTTTTCTTGTTCAGCAAAAACACTATTCATAAGGGTTTCAAAAATTTTCAAAAATTGGGGTTATTACAGTCTCTCCTCCTTAAAAGGATTCCGTCCCGGAATCGGATAAAAATAAATAGGGATACTTTCTTAGTATTGCACTTTCTAACTCTCAAGTCAATTTTCCCACATTGTGGTTCTACCATCAAACTCTTACTAGTTTGATAACCCTTCTCCTAAGCACTCGTTCCTTTTCACTCTATAACCCTTCCTGGTTGCTCCATATAGGTTACGTCGGGTTGCATATCTATGCGCTCATATGCCCCTATTTATCTGGCATCTGAATTACACTTCCTTAACATTGATACGTGAAACACGTTACGACCTGCTACATGTTCGGGGTTAGGGCTAGCTCATATGCTAACTTCCCAAACGTCTTAATATATCCAAGGGTCCAACAAATTGTAGACTTAGCTTTCCTTTCTTTCCGAACCTCATCAATCCTTTCCAAGGGATACCTATAACATTACTAGGTCCCCTATTTCATACTCTTTATCCTTTCGTGTCAAATCAACATACTTATCATGACCATCTTGGGCTACTACCAGCCGTCCTCTGATTAGATCTATCATATCCTTGGTCCTTTGGACTACTGCGGGTCCGAGCATCTAGCGCTCTACAACTTCATCCTAACATAAGGGAGATCGACATTGTCTTCCCTCAATGATCTCATAAGGCGACATCTCGATAATGACATATGATCTATTGTCGTAAGATAACTCAATCCGAATTAAGTGATCATTCCAAATTCTTTCAAGTCTATTGCACAGACTCTCATTATTGCTTTTAACATTAGAGCTTCTGCTTCTCAATACCCATTCTTTTCCAGTTCGTAATCGCTACTACCTTCCGTTCCTAATATTATACTGGTTATACTTTTGCTCGTTAGCGTTCTATAACCTTTTAATAACCACGTCAACCTTAGTATCACGAATGTGTTCCCATTCCGCATACTACCACCACTTTATTACTCCTTTTTCAGTTGCTTCTATTTTCCAAAATTTGATCAATCAAATAGAAGTAAAGGAATTTGTTGAGAGATCACTAAGATCATGAACACTTGTTATATCGCATAGTTAGTACAGAAGGTGGCCAGCCTTTAGTACTTGACAAGCAATTAAACAATAGCTGGTATCCTACTAGGCTTCTATCACACAGATAGATAGTCATTCGGCAATACCTCCCCTTTCTGGAAGGGTTGTTCTTCTCAGCTTACATGAAATGAAAAGAAGAGAAAAGAACGAACTGAAGAGAATTGTATATATGAAAAAAATATACTGCCACAAAATATCTGGCTTGGAATCTACCTCTGAACTATAGAGGTTTGTCATAGGAGAACAAAACATATATGTATTTATATCAACATCAAGTATTATAGCATCGTATTTCACGTGCCTAAATATTTTCGCTATCCCGTCCATCATTCTATGGACCCATGCCCTTCCTCGAGCTTATACACAATTACCTTTGAAACTCCCTCGACATCGAAAATCGAACCTGGGATCTCATTCTAGACATCATCGTTACTAGAATTCTATGCTTGCACCGCAACCTTCCTCGTATAATAATACGACTCTCTATTGATAAGAAAGAATAATAATTCACTATGTAGATACTCTACTTAATTAGTCTATTAATGATAACTTATACACTACCACGACCCGATTAGTGGTACTCAATCTCAACACCCATTCCAATACAACTCTCACGGTTGTAATCAGCTCAATACTCGCAGAATCATTGCTGCCTTACTATGGTCCACCACTGACCTACTGTCGTCATTCATTTTCCATGAAGTCTTAATAGCTAACCATACGGAGTCCATACAGGTCGTATCTAATTCTCCTAAGGAGTTAACATAACCACCAATCACAATTCATGAAGAACACTCCAAACTCTGACGTACTTTCATGACATGAAGCAGATAAAATTGCAGAAGAGTTTCAATCAAAGCAACGATAGCAGGTTAATACCATTTTTAATCATATGCCTTAGATAGGAGACTTAACTCAAAGGTTCGTCTAGTCCTTTTTGGAAACATGGTCCTGGCTTATTCTCAAGATAGTACCTCCTAAGATAGATAGCCCGTTCATGGCGATTACACGAATTAAACCTTTGCCAACTACTATTACGGTTGGGTATTGCACAGTCATCAGAAGGAATGTCAATCTTCCAAACCATAATACAATCTGCATAGCTTTAACCATCATCATTGTATTCCTTTGGCACAAGCGCCTATAATTATCCTCTTACCTTTAAAGTGTCGGCCACCTCTTTGGCCTTTCCTGATTGTAAAATTTCCTTACAGTCAATGTCATTTTAACCACCTCCAAATAAATTTTTCCACCTTATTTCAATCACAGCTTATGTGAAGATGTTTTCCTTAAATCTGATGAGTAAAAAAAAATCACCATTTTTCCATAAGTTATTGCCTCAGTCTTTAGAGGTTAATCACTGTCATGACTGACTCTCAATCATAATTAGAACATCTTTTATCTTAAGTCCTAATTGCCCTGAACAATTTCGACCATTATTGGTTCGATCCATACCTTCTCGTGGTTTAACACGTGCCTCACTTGACATCATTATAATTACGTCATATTTCCTTTATCAACATTTCCATTCTTGAGAATTTTGAATATTACCTTTCTCATTGCAAAACCTCTAAGGTTATCCTTGAATCGTTCCTCCTGTATTCCCTAGATACAGGGCATATCAAAATACCATTCACTATTACTAGAACCATTATCTATATACTTCTGAAAAATTTCTCCACTGATCCTTAAAGGTCATCATTACCTTAATATTTTCCAATTCATACTGTCAAACTCATACTATCCCTATTAAGGCTGAAATGCCAACCTGTATGCATTCCCCTAGGATTCATTTTAAGTTACCAATGTTCTATCCTTAATTCCACCTTTAAAAGGTACCTGCATCCTTCCATGGATAAATCAAGTCATATATCCTTGATAGATTATCTTATTCATCATTCCCACCTCGATAGTCTATACCTAACTTCATAATAGCATCCTTATTCAAATTGAGGTCAATCCATATGGCCTCCAAAAGATAACAATGGTCATCTGCTTTTCTTTCCTGATTTGGTAATGATAACATGGATGTTCTGGAAGATATTGGTCATGTTCAACGTGAACTTCTTTTTAATAATTCCTTATTTACTTTTGCTGTTTATCTCAACAGTCATCTCAATGTTGGGATATCTCTCATACCTGGCGTCTCCCTTTCTGGGTATCGAGCCACCGGTCTTACACTTCACATTCTTGAAGGTCACTTCCTTCATCCAAATTTTCCTAATTTCTTACTTCCTTGTCTCCTCAGTCTATCCGCGTCTCATTATTTATCCTTCGAACTATCTCAAGGTTTCCTCGAATCCTCCCAACTTAAAGGGGGTACAATATATGTATCTCTTATGCCTTCAACCATCAATTTTAACTCATGGTGGATCATCATCATCCTGACGATTACATACTTTTCTATTTCTATTGCTACGAGTCTTTAGGGTTTCCTCATACCCAACTCCCTTATCATTCCTCGACTCTCTTGCCTTTATATTCCTTTCTCTTATCGTTATTTCATGAACCAACACAACATAAGCATTGATTTCAAACATCCCGTCATTCTGGATTCGTGTCTTCAGAACGAATCTTGATAACTTTTACAACTTAGATTCATA
Source organism: Apium graveolens (assembly GCF_009905375.1). NCBI lineage: Eukaryota > Viridiplantae > Streptophyta > Magnoliopsida > Apiales > Apiaceae > Apium > Apium graveolens. The sequence continues at coordinate 103,779,324 of NC_133655.1, read as the reverse complement.
ATTCATCATACTCGTCTGCCTTTGCTCTGGCTCTTAAGCTTTTACACTATCTCCATAACCTTGGGAAGTACTTTCCTGAAAACAATTGACTGAACTTAAATCAGTTTATTATAATCTCTTGCTCCGTGCCTTCCTTGGCCTTTCACCAGCGGGTGGTCTCTCTCTTAGGAGGGTAAGTGACAAAACAGTCTTTTGTGGTTCGTCAATCATTTAGAATCTCAAATGATTCATCTATTTCCTTTAGCCAGGCTCTTGCCTCGACTGGGTCAGCTTGTTCCTTGGAACTCTGAGAGCTTAGCGACTTAAAGGTCATGAAAGAATTTCTCACCGCACTGTCTCCTCAGGGTGGTGGTTGGGGATAATAGTCTAAGTTCTTTTTATACAGGTCCATGAATTGCCGTATAGGAGTACCGTCTCGGGTCCCCTTTCCTTACTCGACTTTCTGTTTCCTTAGTATGAAATGTTTCATCCTACTCCCCATAATTGGGGTCATCTTTTAATTTAAAATCCTCATTTTCCACTCCATTATGTCATGGGTTCCTTCTATCTTGATGGCGACCTCCCTGATTATCACGTTCAGGGTTTGCTCTAAATCTTATTCCTCAAACCATGGCTCTCATCTAAGTTCTCATCCTTACGCTCTTGAACTTTCGGAACCCAAATTCTATAGGAATACCTCATTATTCCCTTATCATCTTTCTCGATATTAATCTTTTATCTAATTGTTGGCTCTCTGCCTTTATTCATAACTTTTTCTGGCACAATATGATCTTTTCCAATAATTCGGGCTGTATTGCAATCTCAAACAGCTTTTCGGTACCGGCTCCGGTTACCTTCACTACTATTTCCAAAATCTCTTATAAACTCTCCCAAAGACATTATCATCTTGAGTCTCTCCTTTTTACTAAGGGCATCAGCCACCACATTGGCTTTCCCCGAATGATAAAGAATCTGCCAATCATAATTCTTGATTAGCTCTAACCGCCTCCTCTGGCGTATGTTGAGCTCTTTCTACGTAAGAATGTACTAGAGCACTTATGGCTTAGGTAATTCTCGCACTTCTCTCCATACAAGTAGTGCCTCCAATCTTTAGGGTAAAACTATTGCCACGAGCCTAAGCTCATGGGCGGTGATATCAAATTTCATATTACCTTAATTGTCTTGACGCAGACGCGATTATCTTGCTGTGCTATATAAGAAGCACCCTAATTCCTTATGCGAAGCGTCACTTACAAATCACAAAATCTCCTTTTTCCATCCGGCAATGCCAGCATAGGGGCCATCACCAACCTCTGCTTCAGTTCTTGAAAGCTGTTCTCGCATTTCTCTGTCCATTCGAACTTCTCAGTCTTACGAGTAAGCCGCGTTAAAGGGGCTACTATCTTTACAACTTGAACGAACCTACGGTAGTGACCGGCCAATCCTACCTCTGGTAGTCGACCAAACCATGATCATCAATTCATCAGTGGTCCTTTATCCAATCCTGTCAGGATCCTCCATGGGGTCCTTCTCAACAACTATCCCTACTAGGACAACATCCTTAATATCAACATCATCCGGTCCTGCATTAGGACACTCTATCGGATCCACAATCCGATCTCCAATTAGTAATAAAACATCATCGCGCTGTTGCTCCTCAACCTCAGGGTTCGGAGTCCCGCTACCATATACGATAACGAACTACGCTCCTATTACGATATTTATAAGGGTTCCCATAAGGGTTTTAACCGTCAGTACTACGTTAGGTAGCCCGACTATGAACTTGGCAAGAGTTCTTATTATCTTAGTGAATCTTATTATCTTAACGTCCCATCATCTCTGAGGTTTATAACGCTTAGCTCTGATACCATTTCTGTAACACCCCCAGATCCGGGGTCGGGGATCCGGGTCGTCACGGTCTTTCTTTCCACAATATCACTTCACTTAATTAATAAATAACCTTATGCTGTGACCCCACACTAACACATACCACAACCCGTTATAGTCTCAGAGATGAAATTTAAATAAGTACAAGTCTTTGAATCCACAATTTAAAAGTTATTACAACCCAAAATGATTACTTGATAAATTTACAGTTAATTGCCATTATCTGCCACAAGTTATAATTATACATAATTGATTCTCGAAAGTAGATGGTCTGATCTACAATAGATCTACCTCTGCAGCTATAGCAGCTACAACATCAACGGGAAGACGCAGGACGCTTCCCACGCGCTTGCGCTGGGTCTGCTGGAGTCTGGCCATCTTTCCTAACTGTTGTTGTGTGATGAAGAAATAAAGCAAGGGTGAGCAGCAAGCCCACCAAAATAATATGTATAATGATTAACAATATATGAGCCTACTCATAATACTCATGAAAGTCTTGGTCAAAAGAAATGAACCAAGTTTGATATCATAATGCGATGAAGTCGCAAAATATTCAGTATATATACATATATACTTTTCAAAATATTGGAAGTCCTCTTCCATGCATAATATACACAAAGTCCCAGTGTATAACTGTATAAAAATATCGTTGCAAGGTGATCTCATATATCTAACCTTGTCTCAACGTTTTTCTGAAAATCTTTGTCATGCATAAGATAATCATTTACTAGATATAAGTTTAAAAGATGAAGTTACAAGATACTCCAATATACTTATATCTTTTACAAATACTACTTGAACTACCACCGTTCAAGTTATAATTAGTTCAAAAGTTCATCACATAGATGAGACTACAAGACCAGATTTGAATAGATTAAATCTTTTAAATATCATCAAAATAAAATGAAGTTACGAGATACTTCATTTGATGTAAACATCATTTTGAAAACTTGACCCTGCCAACACTCAACAATCGCCCAACCGTAGCCTTTCTATCGAAGTGCTCTGGGTAGTGTTGCAGAAATTATCCAATTGGATGATGAACTCATTACGGGAGTTTGCCGCGCCAGGAAGACCACTTACGATGATCAGTCGTAGTAGTACAACCCCACCATTTTCTACATGTAGAGGAGAACCTGTCGGATTTACTTGTCAACCGAACACTGAACTCCTAAGGAATGGACCGCCTTAGCGGAACTTCCAGGCCATTTGGGCCAATATAATAAGGCTGGGCCGGCGCTACTCGGCCACTTACGCCACTCCTAGTTCAGATGAAATCCATGACTCTGAAACGTAAAGCTCGTTTCCCCCTTTCCCCAAGTAGAAACTTGTTGATACGGCTCCACCAAGAAGTCGTACCTAGTTGGAAAGGAAAACTCACCGATATTTCCCAGGCGATGCCTGTTAATGGATTAACTTGTTCCAAGAATTTTACTTCCCGAATATTGGGTAAGTAATCAAAAACTCTTTTACCAAGACAACAACCTTGTTGCGAATATAAAACACACCACCGAGCCGGATCCCCCAGGTTTTGAGCGAGTATTTAAATCCCCTTTTTAAAAGGAAGATCTTAAATATAAAAATAGTTTTGGGATCCGCTCTAACTTTTGAAAATCATTTTAAAGACTCGAAAATACTTTAAAGAGAGTTTGGAATAAAACTGATTTAATGAAGTAAATCAGTCCCCAGAATATTTAGAAAATGTCTGAATATTATTATTTAAATAATATTCCCATAAAAAAATAATCTTTATAAAATAATTGAAGTAGAAGTATTAAAACTTATACTTGAAATGAATAGCAAATAATCAAAGATATACTTATACGAAAGTAATATCTTTATTTGAATAATCAAAAATAAGTTTGATTATCGACACCTTATTCTTTAATAAAATAAAGAATATATCTCAGCAAATAATCGGAGTCATAGATCCTCAAATGAATATTCAAATAATATTCAATAAATAAAATAAGCTGAGTCATAATACCTCGAATGAATATTATAAATAATATTCATTAAATAAAATAAAGGAGTCATACATCCTCAAATGAATATTCAAATAATATTCAATAAATAATGTAAAGGAGTCATACGCCTTCGAATAATATTCGAAATAATATTCAATAATAAAATAAAGTTAAAGTTATCGAATAAACCTTATTCGATTAATAGTTTTAAAAACTATATCCATATATATATATAAATATATATATATATATATATATATATATATACTCGGGAACATCGACTCCCGGTTTAGAAATATGTTCACCTTTTATCCCCTATACTAAGGGTATACGCAACTACTTGCTTATTTCTAGCATAGGTATTATGCAACTATAAGCATTGAAATCAACAGACAGATAACCAGATTACGAAACAGACATGCATATATACCATATTAGCATGCTCCAATATATCGCAAAATTTCCTAATAACAATCATGCAATATCACAAGATAATGCATATACATATATTTACATCACAACAACAGTATAACGGGTAGAAAACTTGCCTGAGCGACTGGGGTTACGAATGGCTCGGGACGAGTCTGGTAACCTATAAACAACAAGTAAGTTGGAATTAAACCAAAGTCACTTGTAAATCTATACTTTAACTAACTTAGACTCTAACGCTTGTTTTGCGTTCACTGATTCGCTTAAGCCACTCGGGTACCCTCGACTCCACCATTTTTAATAATTTAACCTTTACGAGTTTTAAAGCGATTCCTTCGCGAGTGTCTTACCAACTGCCTAACACACTTACCATAAATGTTTCATACATTAATTAACCCTTTTTGGTCTTTAATCTATGTTTCAAAGTAAGGCGAGGGGAAAAGTTTCGTTCGCGAAACGCCGTTACTTGAAACGGTCGTTTCTCCTAAACCGTGCATCGGAATCGAACGAACTACATATCAAAACGAAGCTCGTAACATGAGCTATCTAAACATGGCAGTGGTAATAATCTAGCAGGGGGTTCTCGGGTCCTAATGTTATGCACAAAAACAGTCTACAGGAAATCGGACGTTACGACGGCTATGTTTACGCGATTTCCCAAACTTTAAACCATTCAATACCAACCACAAATCAACCCCAAATCAATCATACAACCAATATCCCTCCAAACCACATCATAACAGCCCCAACAAATCCACATTAACCATTTATACTTATTCCTCACATGAACTAAAGGCTTTACTTAGGTTCTTTAACTAATTACCAAGATTTACAACTCCAACAATGCAATAAAACCAACTAATCTCTACAAACTCAACCAAACCTCAACCAATCAAGCATCATGCTTCACATATGCTATATCAAACACATTCAATCCTAATTACTCAAAACTAAAGCTAGGGTTTGTAGTTTATACCTTCCTTGGAGAGTGGAGAATCAAGAGAATGGCTTGGAATCACCTTTAAAGCCCTTATCCAAGCTTAATCTAAACAAAACTTCAAGAACACAAATTTTAGTTCTTGAAAACACTATTCACCATCTTCTTTCATGATTTATAGAAAAAGATTGGCTTGGAATTAGAAGCTTAAACTTATAGGAAGTATGTAACTATCCATGGGGAAGCTTAGATAATTACCTTGCTAAATAGTAAGTGGAGGAGCTTGGACTTCCCATTTCTTAAGAAAAAACCCGAGAGCATGAAGAAGAAGAAGAGAGATTTTTGTGTTTTGGCTTGATTTGCTTTTGGTTGGTTGATTTTTGTTGTTTGCTTTAGTGAATTACCTAGTTGCCCTTGGTTTTGTGTGGTTAAAAAGTCACCACATCTCCTTCCTTTCTTGTCATGCCTATGTCATCCTCATGATGTCATCCTCCCTTCCTTGTCCTCTTTCTATTGGTTGGATGACATCATTCCCACTAATCCCTTTGATTAACTTCCTAATCGTTTGCCTAATGACCGCTGATCTGTTATACGGTTCGCTTAACTTTCGTTTTCGTTTATCGTTTGAGGGATCATACCCGGGATCTTATTACTTAGGTTCTCTTAACCTTTCTCAATATATTATATTCCTTTTATGATCCTCTCCTATAATCCTTTAATTTAAATCCTTTTTATCCTGTTACCTTTTTCTCAAATCTTTCCGTATCTAGTGTATTTCCGGGAAAAATCAAAGTGTTCGGATTTGGATTCTGACGATCTTTACATACACTTATATCCCATATAAAGTACTAATAATATCCCATAAGATCAATAACAGAACCCCTACATAGCGTGGCATGAAAAGTTTTCTCGTTCAGCAAAAACACTATTCATAAGGGTTTCAAAAATTTTCAAAAATTGGGGTTATTACATGTAGAGCCTTGCGTATTGTACCAGGAGTGACTGCATATGGAGAATCACCCACTTCGAAAAACAATACTGGGAGTACCATTTTGACCACCATTATCAAAGTTTCCAGTCCTCCAAAATGTCAGAACTTGTTGGCTTGAGAAGACTGAAGGTTGGGTCAATGCATACCCGATTTCACTGTGTGCAAGAAGATCTTGCACAAAATGCAATTCAGACGGAGCATCAGCATTATCAAGAATTGCAGCATAGTTGTTTGGAATAAATTTAGCTCCATCAATGATTAAATCCTTAGGTGCCATGAAAATAATCGAGATTTATAAGTGCCTGTTAGGTGTTTGATAGAATGTCTATATGAAAAACCAACGTTAGAAGAAGAAAGAGAGTAAAAGCAAATAGAGAGAAAAAATATAAAAGTGAATAAAAGATTAGAAAATCCTCTCTCTGCCTTACTTATACTTTTTAAAAAAAATGTAACCGTTGGACACCTGTCAGATATGCAGTAATAACGAATAGTTAATGGGCACGGGAAAACAGTAATCATTACTTACCCACTTGCAGTTTTTCAAGGAAAAACTGTTCCACTTATTCAGTTATTCCATGAATCAAGGTAAATCAGTTTTAATTCAGAATTGAAACTGTTCCCACTTATTCAATTTTTTTTTTACTGCAACACCAATATTCTGGAAAAAAAAATTCGAGTGAAAATGACCAAAATAAATCAGATGAGCAAGTACTGATAAAGTAAAATCAGAACTTAATTTAAAACAAAATTTATATGGTCAACAGAATATGAATATTTAGCAGGATTTAGCAATGCATTACAAAATATCTCAGAGACAAGATCTTGAAAAAAAAAATTTCATTAATATATTAAGAGAATACATTCATAAAATTTAAATTACATCAGAACTTTTACAAGATTGCCCTAAGCTGCTAAACCTAACGTCAACAGCCTTTGTCCTAGCTCAAGAAGCAGGGCAAGGCTGATGATGAAGAAAAATAGGAAGAAGAAAATAAATCATTTCTTCTTCCTACTCTCGACGAATAGAATAGCGAGTCGTTTGATTCGCTCTTGCTGGCGGAGAGCTTCCAGCCTTTCCTCCTCCAATCGCTCCAGATGGCGATGGTAGTCCATGTAGAAGAACAGGAGGTGGGTGAGTACCTCCTGGGGAATTGAGTCCCATATCTCATCAGGAATGGCAGTGACGTGCCATTCCTGCTGCCAATCGGCACAGCTCAGCTCCGTGTTGAATGTTTCATAGTTCAAAAACATATTGTAATTGACCATGGTGTTTTTGATATAAAGATTATGAAGGTGAGTTTGTGATAAAAGATTTGATGGGAAGGCTGATATGAAGTGGTTGTTTATATAGGCAAGAGAATGCCAGGAGACACAAAGAAATTTAATGCTGACAGGTAGAATTAATTCTACCTCGTCTCCCCAGACTTGGAAAAAGAAAAACAGTCATTGGAAAGGTAAAACATGGTTTAATGCGCACAAGTAGCAAGTAAAAATTGAGTGTGCATGTACGAGTATCACTATCCCTAAATATAGTGACTGTTAATCTTCCACTTCAACATATTCTGGTTTAAACTGAGACTGTTTGCAAATTTTATCCACAAATAAGTCAAGTAAAGAATCAGAAGTTAATATCAGAACTTAACAGTCATCAGAACATAATTTCTTAACTGGATAAATGAATGCCTATCTTAGTAAGTCCTCACACAAGTTCTGATATAGGTTCTTCAGAACTTAATCATCAGAACGTGCAATCAGAACTTGTCCTCAAAATTTGTGCAATGTGACACAATAACTGTTCATCCAAAACAACATAGATCACCACAGTAATGTTCATCATTCATATGGAGTGTTTAGTGTGAGCATTAAGCTAAATATCAGACAAAGAGTAAAGTCTGATTCACTTCAGTACATCTTAGAAATAAGGCATAACTAAAACTTTACTAAAAACCTGTCATTATTCTGAAACCTACTATTGAATGAATTCATGCTTGAGTCCACCTCAACTATTTTGTGCTAATTTTGTGCATCTTTTTAAATTCCATTTTATAATGGCTTCTCAGTGTAAGTGAGTCACGACTGTTTATCAGAATTTATGCTATTATCAGAGTATTTCTCGAGTAATCATAGAGTGTGAAAAGTCACCAAGAAAATATTTTATTTGCTTTTCTGATGCATATTACTTAATACCAGCAATGCACTTGGGTCTTCCCTTCCACATTTTTACTCTAGATCTCAAAGGAGTACCTGATTTTTAATCCTTGTTTCTTTTTCTATTTCTTTTGATAAGTGAGGTTTATCAGCACTTAGTACATTCAACAGATTTACTAGCATCAGAACTTAACAGATGAGTAGCATTATTCTAGTTTGTGACTTAATAATAAGATAGACAAAATAAATTCAACTAAGCTCAATATCAGAATTTGCTTGTGTCAATAGATTTCCACAGAAATAATTACTTCTAACATGGGATCATTAGTATATTGAAGATTACTAGGTCAACATCTAGCACAAGTATCCTCATAGGATTGAGTAATTATATTAACAGACATATCACAATCAGAGTTTAGAAACTTACATCAGACAACAGTCAGTATTTTAGAAAATTTTCAATTAAGCACAGAATACACAAAGAGAGTAATTTCTGTAAATACTGATCATAAAGTCTGATGCATCAGAACAAATAAGCAGATTTAGAGAAAGAACCTGAAACCATTCCAAGTTCATTTACCAATCTTGTAAAGGTAGCTTCACATAGTGGTTTTGTGAAGATATCTGCTAGTTGTCGATCTGTTGGAACAAAGTGCAATTCCACTGTACCTTCATCCACATGTTCCCTGATGAAGTGGTACCTGATGCTGATGTGTTTTGTCATAGAGTGTTGAACTGGATTACCTGTCATAGCAATAGCACTTTGATTATCACAGTAAATAGGGATTTTGAAATATGTTAACCCATAATCCAGTAACTGATTCTTCATCCAAAGAATCTGTGCACGACAGCTTCCTGCAGCAATGTATTCTGCTTCTGCAGTTGATGTGGAAATTGACTTTTATTTCTTGCTAAACCAAGAAACCAATCTGCCTCCAAGAAATTGGCAGCTTCCACTTTTGCTTTTCCTGTCAATTTTGCAACCTGCAAAATCTGCATCTGAGTAACCTATTAGTTTAAAATCTGATTCTCTGGAATACCACAATCCCAGATCAGCTGTTCCCTTAAGATACTTGAATATTCTTTTTACAGCTGTTAAGTGAGGTTCTCTTGGATCTGCTTGAAATCATGCACAAAACAGGTAGCATACATGATATCATATCTACTAGCAGTTAGATAGAGTAGAGAGCCAATCATACCTCAGTAATCAGTAATATCTACTGATTTACCAGTATCCTTGTCCAGTTTTGTTGCAGTGGCCATGATAGTGGATGCACTTGAACAATCTTGCATTCCAAATTTCTTCAGCAAGTTTCTGGTGTACTTAGTTTGACAAATAAAAGTGACTTCTTCATTCTGCTTAACTTGAAGGCCCAGAAAATAGCTAAGTTCCCCCATCATACTCATCTGATATCTTGACTGCATCAGTTTGGCAAACTTTTTGCAAAGTCTGTCATTTGTAGATCCAAAAATGATATCATCAACATAAATTTGGACCAGAAGTAAGTCCTTTCCATGGTTGAGGTAGAACAGTATTTTGTCTATTGTTCCTCTGTTAAATCCACTTTCCAGAAGAAACTGAGCTAAAGTCTCATAACATGCTCTAGGAGCTTGCTTAAGTCCATAAAGTGCTTTATCTATCCTGTAGACATAATCTGGATATTTGGAATCTACAAAGCCTGGAGGTTGTTCGACATATACTTCCTCCTCCAATTCTCCATTGAGAAAAGCACTTTTCACATCCATTTGAAAGACAGTAAACTTTTTGTGAGCAGCATAAGCCAAAAATATCCTTATGGCTTCTAACCTAGCAACTGGTGCAAATGTTTCATCATAATCAATTCCTTCCTGTTGAGAATATCCTTTTGCAACCAGCCTTGTCTTATTCCTTGTAATTATGCCATCACTGTCAGTTTTGTTTCTGAATACCCACTTTGTACCAACAACAGATCTATTCTTTGGTCTTGGCACTAGGGTCCAGACTTTGTTTCTTTCAAATTCATTTAACTCTTCCTGCATTGCTTGCACCCAATCAGCATCTTGAAGAGCTTCTTCCACTTTCTTTGGCTCAGTCTGAGAGAGAAAAGAATTGTAAAGACATTCATTTGAAGTACCTGTTCTAGTTCTGACACCTGCATCAGGATTTCCAATTATCAAATCAGGTGTATGTGATTTAGTCCACTTCCTTGCAGATGGAAGGTTTTCTCTAGAACTGGATGCTCCCCCATGATCCATGTTGTCTTCATTTTCATTTTATGATGCTCCCCCTGAAACTATGCTCTCTGAGTTGGATTCTTCAGAATTTAGATTTTCAGAACTATCAGAACTTGGCTTATCAGAACTTGACGAATCAGAACTTGAAGAGCCAGATGTATGTTCTGATGCTTCTTGAGATGTGGTAAGATCTTGAGTATGCTCCCCCTGCATAGGTGCATCTTCCTTTGGCGTAGTCACCACAGTTTCAATAACATCAGAGTTTAATCCATCAGAGTTTACAGTATCAGGACTTAGACTGTCAGGATTTTCAGTATCAGAATTTGAGTCTTCATTTGCAAATCTCAGCTGATCATGATCAATAAAATCTTCAAGTCCAGTAATCTTCTTGTCATCAAAAGAGACATTGATAGATTCCATGACCACTCTTGTTCTCAGATTATAGACCTTGAAGGCTTTTATGGAAAGTGGATATCCAACAAAGATTCCTTCATCAGCTTTTAGATCAAATTTGGATAGCTGTTCAGGATGAGTCTTGAGAACAAAACACTTGCATCCAAATATATGAAAATACTTCAGATTTGGCTTCTTTTTCTTCACCATTTCATATGGTGTCTTTCCTTGCTTGTTAATGAGTGTTGCATTTTGAGTAAAACAAGCAGTCTGCACAGCTTCAGCCCAGAAATAGGTTGGAAGCTTTGCTTCTTCAAGCATTGTACGTGCAGCTTCAATGAGAGTTCTATTCTTTTTTTCAACAACTCCATTTTGCTGTGGAGTTCCGGGAGCAGAGAATTCCTGCTTAATTCCATGGTTTTTGCAGAACTCTTCCATTATCAAATTCTTGAACTCAGTGCCATTATCACTCCTTATTGTCTTCACAGAATCTTTGACCAATTTATCCAGTTGTTTGACATGATCAATCAAGATAGATGCAGTTTCACTTTTTGTGTGCAAGAAATACACCCATGTGTATCTGGTGAACTCATCCACTATGACCATAGCATATTTCTTCTTTGCAAAAGACATGACATTTACTGGACCAAATAGATCAACATGTAGTAGGTGATAAGGCTCAAGAATTGATGATTCAGTCTTGCTCTTGAATGAGGATTTTCTTTGTTTAGCCTTTTGACAAGAATCACAAAGGCCATCAAGAGCAAATACTGACTTTGGCAGTCCTTTCACAAGATCTTTCTTGACTAGTTCATTTATATTGTTGAAATTTAAATGAGAGAGTTTCTTGTGCCAATTCCAGCTTTCTTCAATTGATGCTCTACTCATTAGACAGATTGCAGAACCATCAGTACTTGTTGAAAGCTTAGCTTCATAAATGTTACCACGCCTGTATCCTTTCAGAACAACTTTTCCTTTAGATTTACTCATAACTTCACAGTGTTCTTCAAAGAAATCAACATGATAACCTCTGTCATAGATTTGACTTATACTCAGCAGATTGTGTTTAAGTCCTGAGACTAGAGCTACTTCTTTAATGATGAGATTCCCAAGATTGATATTGCCATATCCTAATGTTTTTCCAATGTTGCCATCTCCATAAGAAACACTTGGGCCAGCTTTCTCCACAAAGTCTGATAGCAGGGCTTTATTTCCAGTCATATGTCCTGAACATCCACTGTCCAGAACTAGGATATTTTTCCTGTTGCCCTGCAATCACAAAGACCACTAATGATTAGTTTTAAGGACCCAGACTTGCTTGGATCCTTTGGCCTTATCAAGTTTGTTAACATTTACAGCGGATTTAGCATCAGAATTTATGTTAACATTTTTCTTATCAGAATTTACACTATCAGACTTTGTATCAGAATTTACACTAGAAGGAACAATGGAAACTTTCTTTAAAGAAGGTTTTATTTGATAATAATCATAGTACAAACTATGATATTCCTTACAAGTATAAATGGAATGCCATAAACTACCACAATGAAAATAAGGATTTTGTGGCTTATATCTAACAGACTGACTCTTAACTTCTGACCTTGAAGGTAAGGAGTTTATATTCTTATTCTTCCTGCAAAAAGAAGCCAGATGGTTAGAACTTCCACAGTTATGACACGTTTTCCTAGGAGCTTCAGGAACAGGCTTATAATCATTGCTTTTATTCACACCTTCCTTTCCATTCCTATTTTTCCTAGGTGATTTTACCTTGTTTGCATTCTTAACATCTTTTAGCTTATGCTTAAGCTGTTTCTTAGTCATTAAGCCTATGTTTACTTCAGCTGTCTTTTCCTGTTTTAGTTTGTCAGAAGTTAATCCCTCTTTAACTTCTGATTTCTCATTATCAGACTTTACAGTTACAAACTTAACAGGTTTTAACTTTGGCTTTTGCTTAACAACAGGCTTAATTTCTACAGTTCCTTTATCATTCTTATCCTCTCCATAACCTAAGCCCTCTTTCCAATTTTCAATACTTAGCAAATTTTGAGTTGTTCTACCAGAGTTAGTCCAAGTCATGATAATCTCTATCCTTCTGAGTTTGATGGAACATAACTAACTCTTTTTCTAAGAAATCATTTCTTTTCTTAAAAGCAAGATTTTCAGAAGTTAATCTTTTACATGTTTTAGTTTGATCTCTATAACTAAAAAACATGGTTTTAAGATATCTTCTCAACTCATTAATATCATCAGTATGAAAAACATAAGTAGTTTGAGGTACCTTTGTTTCAGCAGCTTCAGAACTGCTCTCAGCACTTTCTTTATCAGCATTTGCCATCAAAGCATAGTTCTCCTCACTTTCAGAGTCTGAGGTGTCTGTCCAGCTTTTCTTCTTTGTGACAAGAGCCTTGCCTTTGTCACCCTTCACTTTCTTGCAATCAGGAGATATGTGGCTTTTCTCACCACAGTTATAGCATTTGACATTGGTATAATCTCCTCTATCAGACTTTCCTCCTCTGCCCTCAGATCTTCTGAAATTCTTCTTATCAGAACTTGTGCCTTTCCTGGAAAACTTCTTTCCCTTCCTGAACTTCCTGTATGCAATCTTTGTGATCCCTTTCACCATAAGAGCACACAGCATCATCATCTCCTCATCAGCATCAGTCTCAGGCAAGCTTTCAGAATCTGAGTCATCATCACTTTCAGAACTTGATGACTCAGTATCAGACTTTGTGAAAAGAGCTTTACCCTTGTCTTTCCTTGAGGTATCTGCCTTGGGGGATTCTTCTTCAGCCTTAAGAGCAACTGTCCTTGACTTTCCTCCTTTCCTCTTGCTTCTTTGTTCCATCTCAAGTTCAATAGTCTTGAGCATTCCATAAATTTCATCAAGAGTTGTTTCATCAAGATTGTAGTTGTCTCTTATTGTTGTTGCCTTCAAATCCCAGCATTCAGGAAGAGCCAACAGGAATTTAAGGTTTGAATCTTCAAGATCATACTCTTTATTAACCAATGACAAATCATTCAAGAGTTTGACAAATCTATCATATAAATCAGTCAATGACTCATTAGCCTTTGAGTCAAAGTGTTCATACTCTTGAGTGAGTATTGTCCTCCTGTTCTTCTTAATTGTATCAGTTCCCTGACACCTTGTTTCCAGAGCATCCCAAATCTCCTTTGTAGTCTTGCAGTTAATTACCCTGTTTGACATTACATTATCAATGGCACTATGCAGTAAGTGCCGTACCTTAGCATCCTTAGCAATTGATGTGATATCTTCAGCAGTATAATCACTCTTCTCCTTTGGTACGGCCTTTGCTGCTTCACCTGCAACTGCAATAGCGAGCTTGGTTGGTTTGTGAGGTCCTTCCTTGACTCTATCAAGATATTCTGGATATGTAGCTTCCAGAAACATGGTCATCCTCACCTTCCATATGGCATATTCAGATGGTCTCAGTATGGGAATTTTGATGGTCTCATACCGACTTTGAATTTGTGTCTTTAGAGGTTCTTCAGTTTTGGTAGGCTTAGTTGGAGTTTCTGTGTCAGACATGATTGTGTTTGGATCTTAAACTGTATGTGCGTTAACAGATAAGCTCTGATACCACTTGTTAGGTCACACACACTGTAGAGGGGGTGAATACAGTATAAAGTACAATCAAATTGAACTCTAATAACTCAAGTATAAGAAAATAAACTTTATTGAAACAATAAACTCTGTTACAGTATGGAATTGTTACCTCTCAATGATGAACAAATATCACGAGAGCTGCTAGGGTTATATGAATAATCTTCTCGAATATGATAACACTTATAGTGTAAACCCTATATCTATGTTTATATACTACACAGTTACAAGATAATCGCTAATTGATATGGAATATAATTCTGCTTCCTAAAATATATCAATCAGATATCTTTTCTTCCAAGTATTCTATTCATAGAATTCCTTCTTCATGCATATCTCTTCTTATGTTCATCTCGATCTTCTTTCCTTTAATCAGCTATTGTCCTTATCTGAACGTCCTTCAGCACTTAAGTTCTGATATCCATCTTCTGATGATTATCTCCTGATAATATAAGTACTGATATCCTTAAGTCCTGACCTCCAGTAAGTACTGATTTATCCTATTTTAAGTAAGATCTGAAAAATAAACATAAATCATATTAGCCATGACATTATCAAATATATCTAACAAGTACATATAGGCCTGCAGGGCCTTACCCCGGAATCCTAACTCCATATAGCTCCTGGAAGGACTAGTCCTGGACTCCCAACTCAGTGCAGCTCCGGGAATGACTGGTCCCGGACTCCCTACTCAGTCTAGTCCTGCACCCTACCAGTCCTGACTGGCCCAGTCCCGCAAGTTCAACCTTGATAAATCCCAGCACGTGAGACACTGGCCCAAGCACATGATGGGGACAACTATCATACATCAATCATGGGAATAATCAGGGCACGTGTCAGAAGATTCTCGGAACATTCCTCAGCCAGTCCCGCATTGACACGTGTAAAACATCCACTCCAACCAGGTGTCCTCCACTCCCAGAACCGATGGCTACGATTTAAAGGTACCAACCCCAAAGCCCTATCCTTGGGCTATAAATAGCCCAAGAAGGTAAGGTTTTGGGGTTAATCACTCTCTCACACTCATATACACACACGGCCACCCTGCATTCATATATATCTTCATCTTCCCCAAAAGCGAGTTCTTACTCTCACGCCGGTGGTGCCGCGGGACCCAAACCCCCCCTTCGGTGTTGTTTTGTAGGAACCTCACCACAGCTACACCTCCACAGCGGCGAAGGATCCAGGAGTTATCATTTGGCGCTAGAAGGAGGGGTCTCCATCCTTGGGTCTCGGTGCCCCTAAATTCACCTTCATCAGCAAGCTCTTGAAGGAGTCCTTTTATTCAACTTGTAAGAACCCAAACAACCAACCTCTTCCATAAACAAGAATGTTGTTTATTTCAGCCACGTTTGTGTGTGCTCGTTATTTTAGGCCACGTTTGTGTGAGTCTGTTTCTTTGATTTAAGCCACATTTGTGTGTGCTATTGTTGGTTTTGATCATTTTAGAACCTCGATTTTGCTTTAGTTTGCATATTGCCTTTGTGTTTACAACCCCGCTATACTTGTTCTACCACATTGTTGAGTAGTCCTAGGAGATTGTTTAAACTAGTCCCAGGAAGCTATTTGTTGGTGTTTGTTGTTATTTTGGGTAGTTTTTGCGATCTTCAAAGAGCAACCTTAGATCGACACTTTGTGTAGCATATTGTTGTTAGTTGCTATTGGTATTGTTGAAATATGGCAAGACCAGAAAAGCATACTTCTGGGAGACCATCTGCTAGTACTCAAGTCCAGGAGCCGGACCACTCCGAGGCCCTTGATCCAGGAGCCGAGAGAAAAACATTCCAGGAGCAACCACTGCACACTCTCATCGTGGAGAGAATTGTAAACACCAGGAATGTTAGAAGCCTTATTGAGCTTAACCAATATAAATACACCAATGTCCCGGTAGCCGAAGAGCACATGGCCAACCTTACAAGTACCCCGCGATAAACAATCAGGAAGAATATGAGGCGTTAATTGCAGGATTAAAGCTCTCCAGGACTCTGAGAGTCCAGGACCTAAAAATCTATAGCGACTCCCAGATAGTGGTCAAGCAAACAAATGGAGAAGACATAGCAAAGGACCCTACTATGGTGAAGTACCAAGCACTGGTTCAAAGTTACTTAGCCTCAATACCAAAATATCAAGTGCTTCAGGTATGTCGAGAAGAAAATGAAGAAGTCGATATTCTATCCAAATTAGTCCGGAACTCATCATATCTGGACTGCTCAGTTTACTTCGAAGAACTCCACAAACCATCTATTGAATCCGGAGAAGTCTTAGAAATCGAAAGCAACCAAAACTGGATGATTCCCTTCATTAACTACCTGGAAAAAGGAGAGCTCCCTGAAGATAAAGGAAAATCCCAAAGGTTAAAAGTAAAAGCAACCAAGTTCTTCCTTGAAGAAGGACTACTATACCGCATGACTTTCTCATCTCCTATCCTAAAATGTGTCGGCCCAGAAGAAGAAAAGTACTGTTTGGCTGAAGTGCGTGAAGGGATTTGTGGAGATCATATGTATGCAAAAGCCCTAGCTCATAAGATTATAAGACAAGGCTACTACTGGCCAACTATTCATCAGGATGCAATAGAGTTCGTAAAAAAGTGCAAGGAATGCCAACTTTTCAGCAATGTGTCCCGGATCAGCCCAGTCCTACCCTCCTCAGTCATGTCACCTATCCCTTTTGCTGTCTGGGGTATCAACATCATGGGACCCTTTCCCCGAGCCAAGGGAGATCTCAGGTACTTGTTAGTCTCGATTGACTACATGACTAAATGGGTTGAAGCGAAAGCAATGAGAACAATAAATCAGCAAGACTGCATAAAGTTTATGGACAACATTTTGATGAGGTTCGGGATACCACGAGTCCTAGTATCAGATAATGGACCCCAATTCATCGAATCAGAGTTCGAGTCCTACCTTCAGGAGCGCGGGATCAAGCACAAAAAGTTATCAGTAGCATATCCCCAAGGAAACGGCCAACTAGAAGTTACTAACAGAATCCTGCTCCGGGGTATTAAAAAGAGACTCAAAGAAAGAAAAAGCAAATGGCCAGAAGAACTACCAAGCGTACTATGATCCTACAGGACAAGCCCCAGGACAAGCACAAGAGAAACTCCATTCAAACTAGCTTATGGCACAGAAGCAATGCTTCCTATTGAAGTGGGATATCCTTCTCATAGAGCAATAAACTTTGAAGAAGATGCAAATGCAGAAGGACTCAGAACAAACATGAAGCTAATTGATGAGGTCCGGGACCAAGCCATAGAAAGGATGGAAAAATACAAGGAGAAAATAAGAGAGTACTTCAGTAAGAAGTCTAAAGTCAAAAACTTCCAAGTTGGAGACTTAGTCCTTCGGGACACAGAAGCATCAGATCCCACAAACACGGGAAAGCTAATGCCCAAATGGGAAGGACCATAAAAGGTCAAAGAAGTCCTGAGGCCAGGAACCTACAAGTTCATGAACATGGATGGCTCAGAAGTCCCAAATACTTGGCATGGACTAAGATTAAGAAAATTCTACCAGTAGGAGAACAAACAAAGCAACCAAAAATCTTGTAGCCAATATGGCAAGCAACCAATTTGTTTCTTCTTATATTTTGTATGAATGATTAATGAAAAGCATTTCCTCTTTACATTTATCAAAGCTAACCACTGGTCCAGACAAGCCATTAGTCAGGACTAGTGCAACCATTTCTACTTAGAATTAATTTTCTAACTAAAAAGCAACCACTAGTCCGGACAAACTATTAAGTCAGGACTAGAGCAACCATTTGTACTTAGAATTAATTTTCTAACTAAAAAGCAACCACTAGTCCGGACAAGCTATTAGTCAGGACTAGAGCAACCATTTGTACTTAGAATTAATTTTCTAACTAAAAAGCCACCACTAGTCCGGACAAGCTATTAGTCAGGACTAGAGCAACCATTTGTACTTACAATTAATTTTCTAACTAAAAAGCCACCACTAGTCCAGACAGGCTATTAGTCAGGACTAGTGCAACCATTTTTACTTAGAATTAGTTTTCTATCTAAAAAGCCACCACTAGTCCGGACAAGCTATTAATCAGGACTAGTGCAACCATTTTGACTTAGAATTAATTTTCTAACTAAAAAACAACCACTAGTCCGGACAAGCTATTAGTCAGGACTAGTGCAAACATTTTTACTTATAATTAATTTTCTAACTAAAAAGCAACCACAAGTCCGGACAAGCTATTAGTCAGGACTAGTGCAACCATTTTTACTTAGAATTAATTTTCTAACTAAAAAGCCACCACCAGTCCGGACAAGCTATTAGTCAGGACTAGTGCAACCATTTTTACTTAGAATTAATTTTCTAAGTAAAAAAAGCCAACCACCAGTCTGGTCAAAATATTAGTCCGGACTCGTGCAACCATTTTCACTTAGAATTAACTTTGTAAGAAAGAGCTAACCACTAGTCCGGACTAGATATGAGTCCAGGACTAGAGCAAAATTACAACTCAGAAAAAAATTTCTAAGGAAAAAACAAACTACAATAGCAAAGCAAAATAGCAGCAATAAAAGCAAATATTAAAAGAGTAACCGAACAAGACAAGTCCGGAGACAAGTACGAATATTACAAAGAGCAAATCTATCAAAAGTCTAAAAGCAATATTCAAGTTACAAATCAGGGAAAGATCAAGGCTCCGGAGCATTAGGAAGAAGGAAGCTGGAACAAGGGCCATAAAACGGCTCCGGCTCCCCTAGTCCAAGTTATATATCTTCCTTCGCCTTGATAAACTCGTTAACAAAGCTATCCCAATCGGCTTCCGGATTAGTCTTGATATGTCTCTCTGCAACCAGCCAGCAACGAGCGATCTCCGGAGCACCAGCATTGGCCATGGCCTTATCATACTCCTCGGATCTCTTGAACTCTGCAATGACTTCAGCTTCCGGCCTCACAGCGGACAGCTGCCTCCGGAGCTCAGCCAGTTCGGACTTAAGATCAGAAACCTCATTCTCAACGTTCTCAGCCCGGGTAGTGACATTAGAAAGGTGCGTGTTCAATCCGGACAGAGAAGTATCCTTCACAATGATCTGATCCCGGAGCTGACCAATCTCAGTGTCCTTATCAGCAATAGCAGTTCGGGCATCTTTAAGCTCATGATAGGCCAAAGAAGCAGATCCAACCATATAGCCACCAAGCTACAAAAAATAGATTACTTAGAAAACTATTCTAAGGCAATTGAACAGAAGAAAAAAGAATATGAAGATAATGTACCTGACCCCAGAGCCGGGAGCACTCCTTCATAGTGGCATCGAATCCGGCCAGGTTCATTTTCTTTCAATCAGCCTCTGAAGGAATTCCGGCCATAAAGCGAGCAACTTTAACTTCCAGCTACGGACTGCCTGCATTCGGACCTTTATCCTCCAAACCCTTCCCCTTACCAGCTCCGGACCCAGAACCCGCTTCGAAATTCTCAGTCCGAGGAGGTTTCGTCCCAAGTGTCCGGAGCCTCTTCTTTTTTCGTCCGGACTCAACACCCGGAACTTCCCCAATAGGCCCAAGATCCTCAAGGTTCTCGAACTCATCACCAACTTCCAGCTCAACATCCTTCTCTGGAGCCCTCTCAGTAACATCAACCTCCGGCCTTGATACAGCATTGCTCTGGGACCCCTCCTCCACAGAAGCATTAGATCTGGACCCAGCAGCAGCAACTTTCTTCGGCAGCTTAAAAGTTTTGCCCAAACCCTTCAGTGCATCACTGTATGTCGAAGACGACATACCCGGATTATAGTGCGGTAAGCCTGCAAAAGAACAAAGTAAAAACACAAGTAAAAAATGATGAAGAACTGCAACAGAAGAAAGCAAACGACAAGTCCGGACAAGAAAACATATAAGCAGTCCGGATATAAAAACAGATAACTTACAGCCTAGCCTATGCATAGTCTTGTGAATCATGAAAGTGTCACGAGTCATCTGGAAACCCAGACATTCGCAAAAAACAAAAATCATCCGAATAACATTTCCCCGGAGAACGTCCCTCCGGAACCGAGTTCGGACTCCCTCAGAAATAACATGGGGAAGATAATGCAAGTCCAACCCCCTCAGCATTATCAACTCCCCATTCCAGTACTTCAACGAAGACTGCTGAATGACGGGGCTGTAGGAGCCACCATACCCACACTCCGGAGCCCGGAACCGAAGTTCATACATAGGAAACTGGATGGACCGGACCAGATGGAAAAGATGATGCCATAACTTAAAGGTGGGCTGCACTTTAAACTGGTTGCAGCAAGCAATAAACCAGGTCATCCATTTTATACCATTCGGCATTATCTGTATCGGAGAAATCTTATACACATACTTACACAAGTGCTTAAGGAACAAGTGTCAGTGCGGATTCCATCCAGACCGGAGATGCTCCAGCCACACCGGAACAAAACCATCACCTGGCCTGTGATATATTCTTTCTTCGAGCTCAGGTCACCTCCATTCAATTCGGGGATCGAGCTGGAAGGCAGCCCGGATTGACGAATCCTGTGCCGCATGGTTTAGAGAAGCATATTCCCCCCTCAACTCATAATGCTCCTTAGCCACTATACTACCAACGAACTTCGTGTCGAATTATTCCTTATTGTAAGGCCCCGGACCCGCATTTGGCTGTCTAGCGTACCCGGACCTAATACTTCTGTAGTAGAAGCTGTTATCTATTTCATCGCTCTTCGTGATAAAGTAACCCGGGGTCTTAACCCACAAACCCTCCGGACTACAAGGTACCTTCCTAGAAGAAATCTTAGCTACAATAAGCTTGGTTATAGCTTCAGAATCTGAGGTGGAAGCCTTCTTCCCCATTTCAACCCGCTCAGAATCGCTGGAACACTCCAAATCTGAACCAGACGGCCCCGGGTAGCAAGTTATGTATGCCTTGGCACGAGCTTTAGTCCGGACCATAAACCTAAAACAAGTGATAAAGGTTAGTCTAAATCCCTACAGTTTATTATTCTTGAAAGCTACATGGTCCGGACTATCCTATGTTCAATTTTATTTAAAGTCAAGAGCAAACGGCCCGGAGACCCAAGCTCAAAAGCCAAAACAAACACCCAAAACATAGCAACCACTCCGGACTACAAACCCCTAAAACTAACCTATTACTCCGGACATAAAAGTCACAAAAACACAAAACATCGAAAAACCAAATAACAAAAATACATCAGTCCGGACTAAGAAACCAAGTCCGGACCCAAACAAAAAATCCTACTTCCACAAACACTATAAACCAAAATCAAAACACCAAACTATACCAAAAACATATACTTACATACACACAAACAAACACAATCATACATATGAAAACAAAAACCCTTCGGAATAAATCAAGCAAAAACAAACCAATTAACAGAAACTCGAAGCACATGAAAAACAGATAAAAGAAGTGATAAAAACTTACAGAGATAAAGAATACGGAGAGTTTGAGGACGACCAACAAATGAGCAGAAAACCTCGACTTCTCCCGTCAACAATCGCCGGAAAAGCTTCAGAGAAAACAAGAAGAAAAAGCGAGAAAAGAAAAGAAGAGAAGGTCCTATCCACAATTCTTACATCTGTAATAATTCAATTCATTGGGGGGAAATCCCCAAAACCGTTTCAACTTCCAAGTCCGGACTCCTGAACTCAAGGCAATCCGGACTGGGGGGCAAGAAAAGCTCAAATTCTTCTAAAGACAACCACTTTAGTCCGGATTGGCCGAACTCAACATAATCCGGACTGGGGCAAGAAAAACTCAAATTCTTCTAAAGACAACAAACTTTAGTCCTGATTGGACGAACTCAACACAATCCGGACTGGGGGGCAAGAAAAGCTCAAATTCTTTTAAAGACAACCAAATTTAGTCCGGATTGGCCGAACTCAACACAATCCGGACTGGGGGGCAAGAATAGCTTAAATTCTTCTAAAGACAACCACTTTAGTCCGGATTGGCCGAACTCAACACAATCCGGACTGAGGGGACAAGAAAAGCTCAAATTCTTCTAAAGACAACCAATTTTAGTCCTGATTGGCCGAACTCAACGCAATCCGGACTGGGGGGAAAGAAAAGCTCAAATTCTTCTAAAGACAACCAACTTTAGTCCTGATTGGCCGAACTCAACGCAATCCGGACTTGGGGGGAAGAAAAGCTCAAATTCTTCTAAAGACAACCAACTTTAGTCCTGATTGGCCGAACTCAACACAATCTGGACTGGGGGGCAAGAAAAACTCAAATTCTTCTAAAGACAACCAACTTTAGTCCTGATTGGCCGAACTCAACGCAATCCGGACAGGCTCCAAGAATAGCTCAAATTCTCCTAAAAACAACAATCAAAAGCTCACGTTCTTCAAACAAGCCCAAATTTACTCCCCCATCCAGAAAATCTGCATAAGAAAGTGGGGGCACATGATAGTACATATAGCCCTTGCAGGGCTTTGCCCCGAAATCCTAACTCCATACAGCTTCTGGAAGGACTAGTTCTGGACTCCCAACTCAGTGCAGCTCCGGGAATGACGGGTCCCGGACTCCCTACTCAGTCTAGTCATGCACCCTACCAGTCCTGACTGACCCAGTCCCGCAAGCTCAACCTTGATAAATCCCAGCACGTGAGACACTGGCCCAAGCACATGATGTGGACAACTGTCATACATCAATCATGGGAATAATCAGGGCACGTGTCAGAAGATCCTCAGAACATTCCTCAGCCAATCTCGTACTGACACGTGTAAAACATTCACTCCAACCAGGTGTCCTCCGCTCCCAGAACCGATGGCTACAATTTAAAGGTACCAACCCCAAAACCCTATCCTTGGGCTATAAATAGCCCAAGAAGATAGGGTTTTGGGGTTAATCACTCTCTCACACTCATATACACACACAGCCACCCTGTATTCATATATACCTTCATCTTCCCCCAAAACGAGTTCTTACTCTCACGCCGGAGGCACCGCGGGACCTAAACCCCCCTTCCGGTGTTGTTTGCGGCGAAGGATCCAGGCACGGCATCGAAGGAACAGTCCCACCAACAGGAGTTATCTTGCTTATTACTTAATACTTATACGTAATATTTATTACTTACATTAGATGCCTACACTTGATACTTATACCTATTTTCATCTATTTTGATATGAGTACGAGAGAGTGATTAACCCAAGAAAATTTGCTTGGCACAATGGTTGAGTTTCTGATTATCATGTATCATTTGTGATATTAATATTTGCAAAATCATGAGACTGAACCCCTCGTCTTATATAATATAATATTTGACAATGGATGATCTTAATGAACCTCATGTACCAGTAAAGGTAGTAAAAGATTAACAAAGCTGCTGGGCAGGTTCTTCTAAACGATTTATCCAAAGTCTTCAAGCATAGTTCGCATCTTAAACAATTGACAAATCTTTTTTCGGTCAGGAACCATTTTCAAATCTGAACTCATTAGTCCGTCACATGCAATCAATTCACAAAAAAAAAACACTGTTCACTAATTCTGGTCAACTGAACAGAGAAAGACTATCTTATATTCTCAGTTAATGTGTAGAATATACAGTCTGCAAACGAGTGAAATAATACAGATTTAGAGCATTTTACATTGTGACTAAAAAAATCACAAAGGTAACGAGCTTAAATCCAACAACCCCTTATAATAGGATTGTTGGCATTCAGCCACTTGGTACCAGTGTAAGCAAGCATGTTGACTCTCTATTACCGCTGTGAACTTTACAATGTTGATGAACAAAAAACCTACACACATCCTGGACCGAGTGATAAGAGCACCATTAGTTGCAGCCCATCATGAAATGCAGAAATATAAGAACAGGTAGTTCCGCCATAGTCAAAAGTCAATGCTGAAATCAAGGACAAAAAGGGATGCTAGAAAGTAGAAACAAATATTAGGATCAAAATGTAGCATCTAGGTAAACAAGCAACATGAGCAAAGTTAAGAGCTTGTAACACCAAAAAAGTATAGGGGATCTTCAAGAGCCATAAAGTATGAGGGATACTTCTCCACTAAATCCTCACCAACATATCTGCAAAACAATAGTCATTCCCATAAAAAACTGTAATTCAACTATTCAACAAAGATAAAGCTACAACTGCTTTACTTTTTTCTCCAGATGAATTCAATGGTATTTCAGTTGCTAAATTATAGCTACTTTATAGTTAAATAAAAATCAAGAATAATTTAAAGAAAACTGTATTAAAATCTTAAATGACCAAACTCAGCGAATTTCCAACATGAAATTTAATCATCTGTTGGATAATGAAAAGGTGGCAAAAAAAAATTCTGAAAAGCAAATAACAAATATGTAAGATTCATTTATTCAGACCTCATGCTAAGAGGACAAAAACATTGAATATAGTATCCCCACTAGACTCTAACAAAGAAACCAAAAGTAAAGAGCAAGTGCTTAATTTTACAATATATATTTTTATGAAAGCTAGCAAGTGCTTGATTTAAACAAAGGCTTAAGCACGAAATTAAAAAATAAAAGATGAAAATTGTGAACATATGAATACAAAGATGCAATGTGCGCCACAATCAAATGCTTCCCGCTAGTTTCGTACACAATATGCTATGGCATAAGATAATGAACTTGCACCAATGAACTTTGGGAATTTATATGAATATAAACTATCTACTACAGAGAAAAAGGTTAAGACAGAGTAAATAGATCTTTTAGTCTTGAAAGGAGTTTAGATTGCATTTATTATAACACAGGAGCTTCATATAACTTGTAAACTTCTCTAACAGTTTGTGAGTAAATTGGAGAGTGGTGGCTGGCCATTGCCTAGATGCAGCAATGTGGTGGTTGGAATTTCCTTTCACATGTCGGTGACAGGACATTGCTTCCACCAGAAGTGGCAGATGTCTACCCTCTACTTTTTGATGTTCAGCCAGGACATTGCTTCCACCAGAAGTGGCAGATGTCTAGCCTCTACTTTTTGATGTTCAGCCGCTTTTTTAAATGGCAGAGACAAAGTGTGGTCACCAACTGTGCACTAAAAGTCCAACCACCAAAAAAAATTACTCGACATTTTTTAAATATTCCAATGTCATGATTCCAATTAGCAACAAAGTATTTTTTTTCCAGTAAAAGGAAATACCAATAAAACTCTAGAACTAGATCATAAAGGTGTTCGGTTTATGACTTACCTACATAATTCTTCCTTGAGCTTTTGCAACATAGAACTAGGACTCGAATTTTATTTTTTGGACAAAGGCTCTTTGAAGAACATTTTTAACTGGATTCAAAATCAAACATTAACCATTCCAAGAGATAAGAAAATTCTTAACAAAGATTCTCATCTTTTCTCCATTTTGTATGATGTGGGAGGAGACCCAGTTTTTCTAAAATTGAGTACTAGTGCAACAAGATTATATCATGAGGCTTATTTATTAGAGAATGATATGCCTTAGCCCTTAAAAATAATCTTCATTTATGGTTCACAGTTGACTGTCAATATTTGCTGTTAACTTCTCAACTGCATATGATCATTCTGGAAAGTTTACTATTATATCTTAATTTCTTTCAAATGATATATTTATCCTCGTAATCCAACTATTCATCAAACTAAAACACCTTTGAAGGACTTCAGCGAGAAACGAACGCCTAATTAATACTATAATCTTATAAGAAAAAAAAATTAAGCAAACATCAAGTTGGACAATGACATGAAGTGCTCACAGTATCTTTGAAGCTTTAAATGAAAGTGAGTACGCAGCTTTTCGAGCCTATGTCTAAGGACTGCAGCGACATTTTCACTTCCTTTTGCCTCTTCTGACTTCCTTTGATATTCTTGGCAGAATAGATATACATTCTCTCCAAAACTAGTGCATTTTCCAGAAAATACTTCAAGAAGCATATTTCTGAATCATATCCTCTAAAATTTTGGAACATGACCTTCTTTAGGCAGGACACCAAACATCTAGGTGCTGGTTTTAAATACCAAGCATCATCATCAGAGCACACACATAGCTGAAGTCCCTAACGGCAATGAGACAAATTGGATAACAGGTGATAATTGTAATTGCTTAAATTGAGTTTTAGGTTCTAAGGACCTACCTCAAAAAAGTGTATAGATTCTAGATTCGGTGAGCAGTGAAGCAAATTCATCAATCCCGCAATAGAAAGATTCTCAATTTTCATGGTCAGCTCTAAACAGGTCAATCTTTGAAATATGGGTACTTCCAGCAAGCTACCTGCTAAGAAAAGTGACTTGGCAAGGGAATAGAAAATAAACCAACAATTAACAGGCGGGAATATAACAAAGTAAATGTAAATATTTATCATCTTTTCAACAATTTCAGCAAATTTCAGAGCCAGTGGGGCAGATACCTTGATAGTGCGAGTAGACATTCTCAAAGAATGGACATGCTGCAAACCCCTGAGTAGCTTAGCAGTTCGAGGGACAACTTCTTTCTGATCCTCAAACAAATTTGGAATGTGGATGTGTGCTTTAAACAATGAAGGTACATGACAAGGAATAAGCTCATTGCACAAATAGCCAGTGTAACTGAGGTGCATGAGGTTTTCTGCATCTATCTTAATCTGACAGCCATTCACATCAAAGGTTCCATAATACGGCAAATCATCTATAGTCAAACTCTTCAAGGTAGGAATAGAAATCATAACATCCCTCAAATTTACCCACTCACAGTCTAAAATGGACAACTCTTGGAGAACAGGACAATTGGAGAAAAGCTTATCCATGGACTTGTCATCCAAAAACGTAACCAGGCATAGATCCAACCTTTTAAGACTCGGAAAAGAAATGCAATTGGGAAGCTGTAGTTCACAATTCATTTGCAACTTCAATACAGTGAGAGATTTACTATCAAACACACATAGCGGCAACATAAACGGTTTTTCAACAAAGAAACATAGATCAAGTTCCTCAATATCATGCATAACCGCAGCAGAAACCCACGCATGAACACGAGAAGCACTAAAACAAACACGACATGATAAACGAAACTTCTTAATACTTGAAGAATCCCGAAGCAAAAGCACTCTTTCAACGAAATTCATAAAACGAGTAACCTCAATCGGATACGAAAAATCAGCATTAGGATAAAGTGCAGCATCATCAAAGTCAATATTAGGTACAGATGTCCATAAGAACTTCCACCTTTTGGACAAAATGCAAGTAGCCACAGCATCTTTAGTAGGAATAAGCGAAAGTATAAATTGCAAAACACAATCAGGTAGGGAACTTATTCTATCAGTTTTGGACTCGGATAGCTTCTGATTCTTGTTGCAATACATGATATCAATACATTCTTACACTAATACAATATGTAATAAGCTGAATTAGTAAGTGTATAATAATGTTTTACCAGGAGATTATTGTGGTTAAATAGACCGAAGCCAATTTAATAAGCCTGCAAAAAAAAATGAATAAGATTAAGAAAAATGTTAGCGAGAATAGTAATTAATTATTGGTAAGATAATTGAAGGAAGTAGAACATAGATAGAGATTGATAACCTTGGATTAACAAGAGTGATGGATCATGGAAGTGAAATGGTGTAATAAAAAAAAAAAAGGTGTGATTATGTAATTGTACATATGAAGATCATTTTGTGTAATGAAAGTAAAGTGAATGAGGGTTGAGGGTTGAGGGTTGAGAGTTGAGAGATTTGGGTTAGGTTTCGATTTGTAGTTGCACGAAAAGGGGATATGTGAAAGGACAGGAAAGTTATATATATATATATATATGTGACAAAATTAAATATATAAATTCACTGTTTCAACTTATTTTATTTTATTGACCAGTAAATGATTACTACGAGTTGCTGAGCCAATTCGCTGGAGTTTCTGTTTTTTGCGTATTCAAGATAGAACATTTTGTGAATAGAACATTTTGAATTAACATTTTGAATTACAAAATGTTCTATCTTAATAATATATATAGGTGTTTGATTTGCTAAGTGCGGAATAAGAGTTAGTTAAATCAAAGCATAAAGTAATAAATGTATCCACCGGATATATATATATATATATATATATATATATATATATATATATCAAGAGAATCCTGTGAAGTTTGAATAACTCACAGCTGCTTACAACAGTAAGAACAACTAAACTTATAGAGAAATGCTAAGGATACAGCTTACAATTGTTTCTCTGAGAAAATGTATTTCTTAGTCTTCTAGTTGTTCTATTTGCTACTCTTGATTTATATATCACCAAGATTACATATAATAAGACAAGATAATAAAACAAAACCTATCAAGTCTAATACTATGCTACTTCATTACTCTATTCCAGCATCTTTGAATATCTTCATAATAGCATGAAAATGGCAATGCTTCTTTGTTCTCTAAAACCCAGTTGAATAGGCTTCCACATTCCTTTTGCATACATTCGACGCATGTGACTGTGTTGTCACTGTCAACAGATGTTTGAATTGATTATTCGTCGGGTACATGATCATCCGTCGGGTTACCTTGTTGATCATCCGTCGAGTAGTATTGTTGATTATCCGTCGGGTAGCTATTTGACACTTGACTTCATTTCATTTATGCAGAATTATAAGACATCATCTATGTACAATTAATCAACCTATTCTGCATATCTAATTAAAGTCAACATGACTTATATGCTACTACAAAATCGAAACAAAGGTGTAAGCAGAAATGTGCTACAGACTTATTGTTACATAAGCTACTCACTCGATGGATGTCAAATCCTTATCCGTCGGGACTATATTGAGTCATCCGTCGGGACAATATTTGCTTATCCGTCGAGTGCTACATTTTTCACTAAGTTAAATCTACTAAGGTGTTTTATTAATGAAATCATCAAGTTCACAACATATACACAAAAATCTCCCCCAATTTATGTCTACTAGAATTGTAGCCATAAATTAAGAGAAACTTGATGATAACAAAACACCCTAAAAATACAAATTTAAATGGAAGTAGATAAAACTGTAAAGTGCTTCAATTAACAAAGTGTACAAAGATTTGCTCACAGTCATTTTAAAGGTGCTCCTCTAGCTTGAGCAGATTAATCTATTTCCTTGAAGATCTAGATCTCTTTCCAAGCTTCCCGTTGTTTTCTTCTATCTGATTTTGGAGCTGTCTGTGGAATTCCAATTCATCAGATTCTGAGAGATTTAACATTTCTTGCATTTCCAAAATAGTCTCATTGCTAGATGTTAGGTATGAATACAACACAGAGGGGGGTGAATGTGTTTTGGCTTAAATGATTGATTTTCGATCGACTTAGGCTTTAGCAGTTGGTTGTTGTTAATGATTTAGTAGAATGGATGTTAAACATAAATAGCTGTGCAAATATGTAAAACAAAGATCTTCAAAACTCACTTAATTTTATATTAAAATTCAAGCAGTGTTCTGCTACAAAATCTCTAAGTTCTTGTTTTAGAACTTAGCTTCTTTCTTGAGAGAGAACACACAACTTTTCTAATCTGATTGTTCTTCTTAACTTAACTAGAGGACCAGTGTTAACTTTATAACTCAGTTAACTGCTGATTTACACAGTGGATAATAAACATGCTATTAGCTTTTCTAAACTGTCACTTGTCATTTCTATTTATAGAAAAACAAATCTTCCATTTCTGGCTTAGCATATCTTTAGCATCCCGTGATTACTTTAATCTTCTCTGTCAGTTAATCTTTGTCGTTGATCTTGCACATCTCTCAAGCTGCTTTTTGTAGACTTGTCAATCCAGCTGTGTGAATTGTTTGTTGATTTGCAACCTTGGATATTGAACTATTCTGCAATTCCTGTACTTAGAGAAATTTCTTCACTTCGAGATCTCCAGTTAAGTTGTAGAGAACTCGACATCTTGATAGGCATGTTGGCTTGTCGATATCTCTGAAATTTCATTGTTGCCTAGACTTATCGACAACTCTAAGTTCTCTAGTAAATTTTGGTTTATCGATAACTCAGAGTTCTCTAATGGACTTTGGCTTATCGATAACTCAGAGTTCTCTAATGAATGTATACTTGTCGATATCTCTGAGTTCTCGACAGACAATTCCTGAGTTCTCTACACCCGGTGGATGTTGCTTATCCGTCGAGTAGTGATGGTTTATCCGTCGAGTAAACATTCCTCATCCGTCGAGTAGATATTGTTCATCCGTCGGGTAGATGTTACTCATCCGTCGGTACTCTCTGGAGTTTAAATGACTTCTCGATAAGTCATTCTGGAGTTCTCGAATGATTTCTCTATAACACTAATTCTGTGACTTGTAGAGATCTTGACTTAGAATATTTTACACCAAACAGATTTATTCAACTCCAAGCTTCTTCATAATTCTTCTGAGGCATGATCTTCTTGATCTTCTTCCAGATAGAATTCTTAGGCTTGACACTGTTCAGAGAAAAATGCTCCAGTCTGCTCCATTTACATTTTACAGACATTAAGTGTTACAAGTATGAATTACAGATTAAGGTTACAATACAACTAATCTTAGGGTTGTCAGTATGACTTAGTCTTGTTATGATACAAGCATGTCTTGCACAACAATCTCCCCCAATTTGTGAGAAGATTGCTTATCGCAAATTTATGCCCGTTAATAAGACTAACCCCAAGTTAAAGAATGAAAATAAAATGATACAAAAGTTGATACAACACTTGTACATTGGACAGTTTACAATAACTAAGTAAAGACCGAGCTGTCTGATTCTTTCTCAATTATGTTCTTAATTTGCACAAGTATTTCCAATTCTTCTAGGATGGGGGTGTCAGCTAGAGCCTCTATCAGTTTCAGCAAATCTGGCTTAGGATATCTAGCTAACATCCCTATCATGTAGCTTGACAAAGAACCAACTTTTATATTCAGAAATCTTCCATCCTTTGATATTCTGCTCTTGTCTGCTGCCTTCAATTCTTCTGATCTTCTAATATACTCGTCAATTTCATGCTCATACTTTCTCCTCTTTTCTGCTAACAAGAGTCTCTGCTCATTTCTCATCTCCTCTCTGTTAACCACAAACACTGCCAATATTGTTCTCCATGCCTTGGTGGCTGAATCTTTACCATTCATCAAACTTAGCACCCTTTTCAGCTCAACAATTGAGAGAGAATCCAATAGTCTATTTCCAAGTTGTTCAAAGGACCCATCATTGTAGTAGATTCTAACTTCTTTGATGTGAATGACCCAAGCTCTGACTATTCTTTCAGCTAGCTATTGGAAGTAGTCTTCATCTGAATCAACAACATTTAGAGGTTTGAAATCATCTTGATTATATCTGTTCCAGATGGCCTTTTCATCAAGTCCATGATCATTGGAAGATGCAGCTATCAGTTGTTCTCTTCTTTGTTTTCTTAATCTCCTTTTGACCTTGGCTTCTTTTGGACCTATTCCAACTGTTTTGAAGTGTGGTTTAAGGGGTGGCTGAAATGAAGGTAAGGTTTTGAGTCTTTTCAGAGAAGTATGGTTGTGAGTGATTTGAGTTTTGAGGAGAGAGTTTGTTGTGAGCTTGTAGAAATATTTAGGCTTAGAGGTTTGAGGTTGAGCATTTTCTGTTGAGATTGAATGTGAAGGTTTAGCAATTGGTATTTGGATATTTAGGGTTTGGAGAGGTTGTGAGGTATCATTCTTTTGTCTTTGTCTCCTTTCACCCCTCCTTTGAGTCTCAGATCCACTTTTCTTCTCCTTCTCTTTCTCACTATCACCTTTTTCACCAATTGCCTTACCAGGTTGACTTGAGTTTGAGCCAAAAGGATTTTGACCATCTTTCTTCTGCTCATCATCACCCAAGTCGTCTGTGTTTATTTTAGTTTTAGGCAAATTGGCTTCAGAGCTATCAATGTATCTCCTCAGAATCTTGATCATAGCTTCATCTTCACTAGTCTTCAATATCTTCTTTTTCAGCTCAGACTAAAGCACCATTATCAGTCTTCTGTTGGCCATGACATAGTTCTTGGGTACTTGGAAATGTTTCAGTTGCTTAGTTGTAGAGCAGATGTAGTGCACCCCTTTGCTTGGATGTAGGTAGGCTTCTGGGAATGCAGCTTCTTGAGCCTTCTTCAACTCTGCTAGTAGCATTTTCTCTTCATTATTGATCATTTTGACCTTGTTAATCAAAATGTCTATCTCAGATGCTCTTCTGGAAACTAGATAATTGAAGTTGACTTGCATACATCTATCTACACCAGAATCATTAAGATTGATCACTATCCTTTTCTCTAAAAACTGGTCCTTGACTGAGATCTGCAGCACCCTGATATAATTGATAGTCTTTTCCAAGGTCTTTCTCTAAGTGAAGAAGTTGTTGTTGAGAGAGTTCCTTAATCCAGTGAGCAAGTTTTCAAACTCTTGTGTCATTCCTGGACCTTGAGCAGCCATAAGGAGCCTCTCTTGTTCTAGACCTTGTTCTTGACTTTTGAGTGTTGATTGTGCTAGCCTTGCATCTATCTCCCCCTTAGTCTTGGTGACAGGCATGAGTAGGGGAGTAGGAATCTCAGGTCTTATAGCTTCAGACAATGTTGGCAGTGGTATGTTGAGTTTTCCCATAATGGCTCCCAAAGCAACTGTATTCTGCATTTGTAAATGCTTATGGGACTCCACTAGGGCCTGAATATCATGCTGTTGACTTTCAACCAGTGTAGTTAGAGCTCGGACTTGTGAAGATAAATCTGAGTTGGAATTTTAAAGTGAAGAAATTTGATCTTGAAGTTCTTGTATCTGAGGAGTAGAGGTTTTGGCTGAGAAGGACCCAAGGTGTTCATCAACAGCTTTTCTGACACCCTCCATGAGAAGAAATGAAGGCTCATACCTAGCAGTATACATTTGATTTAGCTTGACCCTGGTATCATTTGAATTTGTAATGTGAGTGTGAACTTGATCAAACAGGGCCTTGAAAGAACTCTTCATTATTGATATTTCCTTCTCAATGGAGGCTAGATCCATTCTTGACATTTGCTCAGTGAAAGACTAGAATTGATTTTTGATGTCCTTTTGAGAAGGCATAATGGCATCTATCTTTTCCTTGATCAACCTCCTGACTTTATCTTCATGTCCAGTCAATTTAACTTCAAGGGCCTTTCCAAAGAGATGGAAAGCCTTGAGTTGAGCTTTATGCACATCCATAATGGCATCATAGACTTCAGGAGGAGTGAGAGTTTTAGCATTGCTTCCCAAGATAGTTATGTATTCTCTCCTGAATCTAGCCAAAACTTCATCCATTTCTACCACTTGGTCACCAGACAACCAGGAATCTACATTTCCATCCTCTTCAGCCTCATCTACTATCTTCTCCTTCTGTTGTTCAACCTCTTCATTGAAGTATAGCAGTATAGCTTGATAGTCCTGGTTCCCCATGTCTGAAGTGAGCAATTGCTGAGAAAGATTGGCCAAGCCTGAGATTTGATCTACCAACATGTCATCAACTGTAGAAGGCTGAGCTTCCATATCTTGTAGCCATTGTGACATGACATGTGGTTGGTTGGGTTGAGATGTGGATGGCTGTTGAGAAGTGTTCACAGTATCACCTGTGACTGAAGTCACAGTTTGACTCACAGATAGATCTGTGGTTCTGACAGTTTGTTGTTCACCACATGTAGTAGGAACCTCCATTGGAATTGGAGAGGATTTGACTGGGTCACTTTCATGTACACCAGCCTCAAACCTTTGTGCACCTTGCAGAGCACTGTCACATAGATGTGATGAACTTGCCTCTCCCATAACAGGGTCATTGGCAATTGTACTCCTAGCTTTAACTGTGAAGGCAATGTCAGTTAGGGTTGTGAGGGGAGTTGTTCCTTCTAGAGGAACCTCCAATTAAATTGGAGAGGATTTAGATAGCTCCCCCTCAGGAGTACTACCCTCAAACCTATTTATCTGTGAAGATGATTGTGCACATGAAGGTGCAAAAGTGACCATGGGGTCTTCAGTAAAAACTGATGAAACCCCCATGTTTGTGATGGTGTCATCAAGATCTACCCCAGCTAGTTGTCTCTCACCATCTAGATGTTAATTCTGGGTGTTGAGCACAGTTTCATGAACCATGTCACTTGAGTGTTGGTGCACTTGGGAATCAGATTCAAGTGCTCAATATGATAAGAAATTTGGGAGATTAGAGAAGTTTGCTCAGTTGTGAGTGTTGGCAGCTCCCCCAGAATGGATGAGGGAGCTTCAAGTGATGTGCCCTCACTGTGTGTGCCATCCTTATTTCTTCTACCATACACTCTAGGTGCGGGTTGTGCTAACTCAGTACAGAATGTATTGGGGTGAATGCTCTTTTCAATAGATACACCCTGTTGAGAGGATGCATCTAGTAACTGTTTACTTCCCATTTGTTCAACTGTGCCCTTTTGGGAGGACACAGAGGTGTTTTGAGTGGTCAGCTCAGATACTTTACTCTTCTTTGGTCTCTTGACCAAGGGTGACTCCAGTTTAGTAAGTATTGTTTCACTCTTATTTACAACAGCAAGGGTTGGTTCCTTTCTCTTCTTTTTACTCACTTCAGTCTTTTGAGAGACTAAAGTGGTTGGTTTGCTAACATCTAGTGGTTTAGAAGAAGGGGCTGCAGCCTTGGAAGGTCCATGTTGGTGTGCCTGTGTTTGTGCTTCCACAGGCTCAGGAACCATAGCTGAATCGGCAAATTTAGGAGCCCTCATGTCTGGCATAGGGTAAGGATAAGTCCTGAATCTCTCCAACATAAATGGAGTGATTCTGAGACTTACACTCACCTTATTCTTTGAAGTAAGTGAGCCAAATATAATTTTGGACACTTGCTTGCAATTGCCAATTCTACTACTATCAATACCAGCTAACAAATGTATGTCATTGACTTTATGAGCTAAAGTAGACATAATAAACCTTGGCAAAAAGATTTCTTTACCTCTATTCTTCAAAGGCATAGTAAGCCTGGTAGCCAGCTCCTCTAGAATTAGACCTCCAACATTCAGATGCCTGTTGTGAGCTATTGAGAACACCAGCTTCTGCACCACACTTGAGATGTTGTCAAAGCCAGTTTTTCTGCAAGTGAAAGCCCTCACTACAGAGTCAAACACAAAGGACCATTCCTTCCTAAGGTTTGTTCTGTTCAGGCTTGCCAAGTTGATCGAGCCACTGTAGTTGATGAAGTCCATGAATTCACTCAGCTCATCTGCAGTTGGCATCTCTCCATAATTCTCAGTTGGCAATCCCAGGGCTGTATTCACATCAGCAGCTGAAAACTCAATTTCCTGGCCTTCAATTGTGCATGTGACCACCATAGAAGTGACATTCTCTAGAACAACTGTCCTAGTTATAGCTGATGTCCAAAATTCATGAAGAACGTCCAAATAAAGCACATGACTTGCAGTTAAAGCACCTGCAATATAGGATTCAGAAAGAAACTTCACAAACCCCTTGAAACTATCAGGGGCTTGGTTAGCATCAAGAAAAACAATAAAGTTAGTTCCCTTCTCTGGAATGATAGCTCTAACAATGTTTTGTGCCATTGTAGTGTTTAGAAGAAAAAGTTTTGAGAAAGGAGCAAAAACGAGAGAGAAATCGCCTTTTATCTGAAAGCTAGGTCACTTGAGATCTCGAGAAGGTGTAAGTACAGTGTGTGTATCGAGAAGTCTGGGTATTTAAAGAAAAAGTAAAATACTTATCGAGAAGTCAAAGATGACTTATCGAGAACTCTGATAAATACCCAGTTTGTCCGAAAATGGACTAAAGTAATTCTAATTTATTTGAATTGAATTAAATTGAAATCATAATAAATTTTTCAAAAGTATTTATCTAAAATAATTCATCGAATTAAATTATTTTAGTTCTGAGTTATTGATAAGTCTCAAAACATTCTTGTCGAGAACTCTGTGAGTTAACACTATTAGAGAACTCTACATGGTCTTATCGATAAGTCATAATATAGCTTATCGAGAAGTCATTCGAGAAGTCTGTAAATAGACTTATCTAGGACTCACTCGAGAACTCTAAAATGACTTGTCGATAAGTCATTTTGACTTATCGAGAACTCAGTTCTCTATACTTTTGAGTGCTATTTTTCTGCCTTGGGTTAATTTTACACATTAAAGATGTAAATTAACAACTAAGCAGTTTACTTAGAATTTGAAATATTCTAAGTTAATTTTTTTGAGTTTTTAAAGAAAAATAAATATACAGAGATTCTGAAATATTTATAATGCATATTTCAGTTAATTTCCAATTAAATCAAACTAGGTTGATTTATTAGAGATTAATCTGCTGCAAAACATTAGCTGAGTTCTTGCCTTAGGATGAAGAATTGAGCATTCCAATTTCACTCACAAGTCTAGTGAAGGTTGCTTCATCCAAAGGTTTAGTAAAAATGTCAGCTAATTGTTTTTTCTGTTGGAACAAAAATGAGCTCAATGGTACCATTTGCAGCATGTTCCCTGATAAAATGGTACATAACATCAATGTGCTTTGTTCTAGAATGATTAACTAGATTAGCTACTATAGATATGGCACTAGCATTGTCACACATAATATGAATTTTGTGTAACACTAGACCATAGTCCATTAGCTGATTTCTAATCCAAAGCACTTGAGCACAACAACTTCCAGCAGCTATATATTCAGCCTCAGCTGTGGAAGTTGACACAGATTGTTGTTTCTTACTATACCAGGACACAAGTCTTTGACCAAGAAATTGACAGCTTCCACTAGTACTTTTCCTATCAACCCTGCATCCAGCAAAATCTGCATCTGTGTATCCAACAGCTTCAAAACCAGTTCCCTTAGGATACCATAGTCCCAAGTTTGGAGTTCCCTTTAAGTATCTGAAAATCCTTTTGACAGCCATCAAGTGTGATTCCTTTGGATTGGCTTGAAATCTGGCACATAGACAAGTAGCAAACATGATGTCTGGTCTACTAGCAGTCAAATACAGTAATGATCCAATCATTCCTCTGTAGCTTGAAATATCCACACTCTTGGCTTTCTTATCTTTATCCAACTTGGTTGCAGTAGATATTGGTGTAGATGCAGGTGAGCTATCCACCATACCAAATTTCTTCAATAAGTCATTCACATATTTGGTTTGGCTGATGAAAATACCATCACTTCTTTGACTAACTTGAAGGCCAAGGAAGTAACTCAATTCTCTCATCATGCTCATTTCATACTCACTCTGCATTAGCCTAGAGAATCTTTGACAAAGCTTTTCATTTGTAGATCCAAAGATGATATCATCCACATAGATTTGAACTAGGATCATATCTTCATCATGCTTCTTGTAGAAGAGAGTCTAATCAATAGTACCTCTAGTAAAACCATGTTTGAGTAGAAATTCTGACAGTGTGTCATACCAGGCTCTAGGTGCCTGTTTCAGTCCATATAGAGCCTTGAGTAATTTGTAAACAAAGTTAGGGAATTCCGGATCTTCAAAGCCAGGTGGTTGTTGCACATAAACTTCTTCTTCTAGTTCACCATTAAGAAAAGCACTCTTGACATCCATTTGATACACCTTAAAATTTGAGTGTGCAGCAAATGCCGAAAAAATTCTTATTGCTTCTAGTCTTGCAACAGGAGCAAAAGTCTCATCATAGTCAATTCCCTTTTCTTGTGAGTAGCCTTTAGCAACCAGCCTTGCTTTGTTTCTAGTAACAATTCCATTTTCATCCATTTTGTTCTTGTACACCCACTTAGTTCCAATTATGCTTCTGTTTTTTGGTGCAGGGACTAATTTCCAAACTTTGTTTCTCTCAAACTGATCCAGCTCCTCCTGTATGGCACATATCCAGTCAGGATCCAATAGGGCTTCTTCAGTTTTCTTGGGCTCTACTTGAGACCGAAAACATGCATGTAGGCATTCAGTAGCAGTTGCACTTCTAGTTCTCACACCAGCTGAGGGATCACCAATAATAGCTTCTACTGTATGACTCCTATCCCACTTTCTGGTGTGTGTCTGTTGACTAGTGCCTTCATCATTTTCTTCAGTATTACCATGACTGTCATTTCCATTCTCTCCTTCTCCCTCTGAGTTTGTGCCATCAAATTCAGGTGTCTGAAGAGAGCTTTCATTTCCATGATTTTGTTCAGAGATCTCTTCATTTGTTACTTGTTGTGTCACAACTTCATCTTCCTCATCAGAATCACTATCAATGGTTAGATTTCCAAATGTAAGGGCTTCATCATTTACATCAAGGCATTCTAAGCCTGGACACTTGTCATCATCAAAAGTCACATTTGTGCTTTCCATAATTTTCTTTTGATCAATCACATAAACTTTATAGGTTGTTCTTTCCAATGAATATCCCAGAAAAATTGCTTCAAAAACTTTAGAGTCAAATTTTCCCACATATTCAGGTTGTCTTTTAGAATATAACACTTGCTTCCAAACACATGTAGATACTTCACTGTAGGCTTCCTGTTAGACATGATTGAGTAGGGTGATTTTCCATGAGCTTTGTTGATGAGATATCTGTTTTGAGTGTAGCATGCAGTATTAACAGCCTCTTCCCAAAAACTAGTTGGCAACTGAGCATCTTGTAGCAAAGTTCTAACAGTTTCAATCAATGTTCTATTTTTCCTCTCAACTACTCCATTCTGTTGAGGTGTTCTAGCTGCTGAAAATTCTTGAATAATGCCTTTGCTTTTGCAGAATTCACTTAATGTTGAGTTTCTGAATTCTGTTCCATTATCACTTCTCAATCTTTTCACACTAACTTTTCCTTCAGCTTTCTTATCAATTTTCTTGATGTACTCAATTATGATGTTTGGAGTTTCATCTTTAGAGTACATGAATTCAACCCAAGTGTATCTTGAAAAATCATCAACCATGACACGGGCATATTTGTTTCTTGAAATGGACAAGACATTTACTGGCCCAAACAAGTCCATGTGAATAAGTTGCAAAGGTGCTCTTATAGAATTCACAGATTTTGACTTGTGACTTGATCTTTTCATTTTTCCTTTCTGACAAGCTTCACAAACTTCCAGTGGAGCAAATTCTAGACTGGGCATGTCTCTCACAAGCTCCTTCTTGACTAGGGTGTTGATTGCTTTGAAATTCAAGTGAGATAGGTTTTTATGCCACAATTTGCTTTGCTCTTCTGATGCCTTGGTGTAGAAACAACACATTCCATCCTTATTTGTTGAGTCTAAGTCTGCAACAAACAAGCTTCCCTTTCTTACTCCCTTAAGAGCAATTTCACCAGTCTTTTTGCTAATAAAAGCACAATCTTCTTGGTTGAAAATAAGTTGAAAACCTCTGTCTGCAAATTGACTAACACTTAGTAGATTTACTTCTAATCCAGCAACTAGTGCTACATCTTCAATGACAACATTTCCAGAAACAATCTTGCCATATCCCATTGTGAATCCTTTGTTGTTGTCTCCAAAGGTTACCAAAGGGCCAGCCATCTCCCCAAATTGTGATAGCATGGCCTTATCACCTGTCATATGCCTGGAGCATCCACTATCAATGATCTATATGACCTTTTTTCCTTTGCCCTGCACACAATGAGGATTAAGTGTGTTTAGCTACCCAAGTTGTGTTGGGTACTTTCTTTTTGTTAACTGATTTTGTAGAAGTAGAATGAGAATTTTGAGATAAAATGGAATTCATAGACTGTTGAGCATTTTCCCTTTCAGATACAGAATCAATTTTTGATTCCATGAGATCAGTTGTCAATTTGTGGCAACTCTTCATCACTTTCATGTTGCAGGGAATGCAGTCAAACTTGTCACAGAATGAATAGGGATCATTAGCATTAGCTTCATTGTACTTGCAGACTCCTTCAGGTGAATTGCTAACAACCTTTGTACAAAGATGAGTTAGGTGATTCATTGATCCACATTTCTCACACCTCTTTCTAGGAGCATCTGCAAGATAAGAAAAATTATTGCTTTTGTTTATCCCAATCTTTCCATTTCTATTCTTCTTTTTCTTTTTGACCTTTTCAGCTTTAATCTCACTCACAAGCTCCTTAGTTTCTTGATTGGCTTTTGGTGTTTCAACAGGGATGGAAGAATGAGTTGTCTCATTATTATTCTTTTGCTTGTCCTCATCAGTTATCTCTTATTTGATGATCAACTCTTCTTCACTGAAGTTCACCTCACATGCCTTGAACAAAGGTGATTCAACTTTCTTCAACATTATTGGAACATTCTCAGCTTCAGTTGATTTTCCTTTATCACTGACAAACTTCTTTTTGTTGTTCAAACCCTTATAGTCAAGACCAATGGCAATGTTTGCACAAGGCTTGTTCTTTTCATGATATTGTCCAATCAACTCAGAAGCATTTTTGAAGGATTTCAGCTTCACTTCATTCTTCTCCAGCCTTTCTCTCAACACTGCTTCAATTTCAATTGCACACTTTAATTTATTCTTTAAGTATGCAATTTCTTGTTTAGCAGCACCAAGCTCAACCAGCAAAAATTCAACCTCTTATTTTTCACTCTCAAGTTTTCATTGATCTTTTCCAATCTGCTAACTTCCTCATTTGCAGCAACCATGCTTGTATGAATGTGGAACATTTATGTGCTCATCTTTTCAACATTTTCCTTATATTGACTCATATTTAAATCAATTGTGGTGAGAGTTGGTACCTGTGATTTAGATGATAAAGAGTCTCCTTGCTCCAAGGCCATGAGTGCATAGTTTCCATCTTCTTCATCTTCATCATATCTGAATCATCCCAGCACTTGCCCTCAGCAATATAAGTTTTCCCTTGTTGCTTCTTTAGAAGAGCATTATACTTTGCTTCCAATTCAAGATAGGCTTTGTCTTTCTTTGCTTTCTTAGGTTTCCTACATTCTGTAGCAAAATGGCCCAACTCATCACAGTTAAAGCATCTTATTTTTTATCTATCAACAGATCCAGTTTTGTAGCCAGTTTTGCTATCAGGAGTGTACTTCCCTTTTCCTTTCCAGCTGCTGTCTTTGTTGAAGAACTATCATTTGCTCTTGAAAAATCTTGGTTTCTTTACTCTAATATTAGAGAATTTTCTAGCCAAGTAAGCCATCGATTTGTCTAGCTCATCAAGCTCATTAAGAGTGTAGAAATCATCTTCTTCATCCAATTCCAGTATGACTTGCTCTTCAGTGTCATTGACTCTTTTCTCACTTGTAGAAATTGCTGGAGTTGGGGATCTTTGCTCATCATTAGAAGTCTGGCCATCATTCACAATCAGTGCACTTGAGCCATCCATTATATATCCTTGACCAGCCCTTAATGACTTCTTTTGAATCATTTCAAGTTCATAAATTTTCAGAACCCCATAGAGCTCTTCTAGTGTGATTCTACTCAGATCCCTTCCTTCTCTGATTGCGGAAATCTTTTGTTCCAAATGGTCAGGGATAGTGAGCAAGAACTTTAAATTCACTTCTTCAACATCATAACATTTATCATGAAGCTACAAGTCATTTATCAGCTTATTAAACCTTTCGAACACATCAGTAATACCCTCCTTTGGTTTAGCCATAAAACCCTCATACTGAGAAATCAATATCCTTCTTTGATTTGACCTAACCTCCTCAGTTCCTTCACAAAGTATTTCAATCTTTTCCCAGATCTGTTTAGCAGTGTCACATTTGACAATGTTATTATACATTACATTGTCAAGTGACTCAATTAGTATCAGTTGCAAAGCACTGTCTAGGGAAACTTTCTCTCTTTCAGGTTCAGTATACTCAGAAGGATCCTTGGGAGCATAATGAGCTGGAATAACCATATCTCCATCTGTGGTTTCCTCAACTCTAACTACAGGAGTGAAGGGCCCATTCTTGAGGATACCAATGTAAAGATAATTGGTCATTCTTATAAACAACAACATTTTCTTTTTCCATAAAGTGTAATTGGCCTTATCAAAGGGAGGAATCTTGATACTACTGATTTTCTGTGTATTCATTTTTCCAAGATCTAATCTGTTTACTTTCAGATTTTGCTCTGATACCACTTGTTAGGTATGAATACAACACAGAGGGGGGGGGTGAATGTATTTTGGCTTAAATGATTGATTTTCGATCGACTTAGGCTTTAGTAGCTGGTTGTTGTTAATGATTTAGTAGAATGGATATTAAACATAAATAGTTATGCAAATATGTAAAACAAAGATCTTCAAAACTCATTTAATTTTATATTAAAAATCAAGCAGTGTTTTGCTACATAATCTCTAATTTCTTGTTTTAGAACTTAGCTTCTTTCTTGAGAGAGAACACACAACTTTTCTAATATGATTGTTCTTCTTAACTTAACTAGAGGACCAGTGTTAACTTTATAACTCAGTTAACTGCTGGTTTACACAGTGGATAATAAACATGCTATTACCTTTTCTAAACTGTCACTTGTCATTTCTATTTATAGAAAAGCAAATCTTCCATTTCTGGCTTAGCATATCTTTAGCATCCCGTGATTACTTTAATCTTCTCTGTCAGTTAATCTTTGTCATTGATCTTGCACATCTCTCAAGCTGCTTTTTGTAGACTTGTCAATCCAGCTGTGTGAATTGTTTGTTGATTTGCAACCTTGGATATTGAACTATTCTGCAATTCCGTACTTAGAGAAATTTCTTCACTTCGAGATCTCCAGTTAAGCTGTAGAGAACTCGACATCTCGATAGGCATGTTGGCTTGTCGATATCTCTGAAACTTCATTGTTGCCTAGACTTATCGACAACTCTGAGTTCTCTAGTGAATTTTGGTTTATCGATAACTCAGAGTTCTCTAATGGACTTTGGCTTATCGATAACTCAGAGTTCTCTAATGAATGTATACTTGTCGATATCTCTGAGTTCTCGACAGACAATTCCTGAGTTCTCTACACCCGGTGGATGTTGCTTATCCGTCGAGTAGTGATGGTTTATCCGTCGAGTAGACATTCCTCATCCGTCGAGTAGATATTGTTCATCCGTCGGGTAGATGTTACTCATCCATCGGTACTCTCTGGAGTTTAAATGACTTCTCGATAAGTCATTCTGGAGTTCTCGAATGATTTCTCTATAACACTAATTATGTGACTTGTAGAGATCTTGACTTAGAATGTTTTACACCAAACAGATTTATTCAACTCCAAGCTTCTTCATAATTCTTCTGAGGCATGATCTTCTTGATCTTCTTCCAGATAGAATTTTTAGGCTTGACACAGTTCAGAGAAGAATGCTCCAGTCTGCTCCATTTACATTTTATAAACATTAAGTGTTACAAGTATGAATTACAGATTAAGGTTGCAATATAACTAATCTTAGGGTTGTCAGTATCACTTAGTCTTGTTATGATACATGCATATCTTGCACAACACTAGATATGCTCAATTGGTCTTCTAATGTAACACCCCCAGATCCGGGGTCGGGGATCCGGGTCATCACGGTCTTTCTTTCCACAATATCACTTCACTTAATTAATAATAAATAACCTTATGCTGTGACCCCACACTAACACACACCACAACCCGTTATAGTCTCAGAGATGAAATTTAAATAAGTACAAGTCTTTGAATCCACAATTTAAAAGTTATTACAACCCAAAATGATTACTTGATAAATTTACAGTTAATTGCCATTATCTGCCACAAGTTATAATTATACATAATTGATTCTCAAAAGTAGATGGTCTGATCTACAATAGATCTACCTCTGCAGTTATAACAGCTACAACATCAACGGGAAGACGCGGGACGCTTCCCACGCGCTTGCGCTGGGTCTGCTGGAGTCTGGCCATCTTTCTTAACTGTTGTTGTGTGATGAAGAAATAAAGCAAGGGTGAGTAGCAAGCCCACCAAAATAATATGTATAATGATTTACAATATATGAGCCTACTCATAATACTCATGAAAGTCTTGGTCAAAAGAAATGAACCAAGTTTGATATCTTAATGCGATGAAGTCGCAAAATATTCAGTATATATACATATATACTTTTCAAAATATTGGAAGTCCTCTTCCATGCATAATATACACAAAGTCCCAGTGTATAACTGTATAAAAAAATATCGTTGCAAGGTGATCTCATATATCTAACCTTGTCTCAACGTTTTTCTGAAAATCTTTGTCATTCATAAGACAATTATTAATTAGATATAAGTTTAAAAGATGAGGTTACCAAATACCCCAATATACTTATATCTTTCCCAATACTACTTGAACTACCACCGTTCAAGTTATAATCAGTTTCAAAAGTTCATCACATAGATGAGACTACAAGACAAGATTTGAATAGATTAAATCTTTAAAATATTATTAAAGGAAATGAAGTTATGACATACTTCATTAAGTTCTGATATATATATATATATATATATATTCATATATATCTCCCATACATTTCCTGAAACCTCTGTCATGTAAAGTATGAACAGAATTGCAATATCCAATAAATTTGGAAAGGAAAAGAATTTTGGCATAAACCCGATATCTTGCTGATCAGGCAAAGATACCAATAAGTAA
This sequence comes from Apium graveolens, assembly GCF_009905375.1. NCBI lineage: Eukaryota > Viridiplantae > Streptophyta > Magnoliopsida > Apiales > Apiaceae > Apium > Apium graveolens. The sequence goes on along the minus strand of NC_133655.1, from coordinate 103,734,437 downwards.
CCTTTTCTACTAGTAGATGGACGAATTCCCCACTGGTCATCACCCTGGTCTCAATAGGACCTTATGCTGGACTGCCACTCAGCCACTTATGCATTTGATGGACTCCCACTGAGCCACTTACACTATCATGGACGCCCACTGAGCCCATGTTGCTTATGCCGACTCAATAGATGGACTTACTTCCCGAACGTTGGGTAAGTAATCAATTCATTTACCAAAACTGCAACCTTGTTGCGAATATAAAATACACCACAGAGCCGGATCCCTCAGGTTTTAAGCGAGTATTTAAATCCCCTTAAAAAGGAAGATCTTAAATATAAAAATGAGTTTTGGGATCCGCTCTAACTTTTAAAAATCATTTTGAAGACTCGAAAACACTTTATAGAGTGTTTGGAGTAAAGCTGATTTAATGCAGTAAATCAGTCCCCAGAATATTTAGAAAATGACTGAATATTATTATTTAAATAATATTACCATAAAGAATAATCTTTATAAAAATAATTGAAGTAGAAGTATTAAAACTTATACTTGAAACGAGTATTAAATAACCAAAGATATACTTATATGAAAGTACTATCTTTATTTGAATAATCGAAAATAAGTTTGATTATTGACACCTTATTCTTTAATAAAATAAAGAATATACCTCAGCAAATAATCGGAGTCATAGATCCTCAAATGAATATTCAAATAATATTCATTAAATAATATAAACTGAGTCATAAGCCCTCGAATGAATATTCAAATAATATTCAATAAATAATATAAAAGAGTCATAAGCCCTCGAATGAATATTCAAATAATATTCAGATAAATAAATAAAAGGAGTCATAAGTCCTCGAATGAATATTCGAAATAATATTCAATAATAAAATAAAGTTAAAGTTATCGAATAAACCTTATTCGATTAATAGTTTTGAAAACTATGACCATATATATATATATAAGTATATATATATATTTATATCCATATATACAAAATCTACTCGGGATCCTTGACTCCCGGTTTTAGAAAATATTTTCACCTTTGGGTCCCTATACTAAGGGTATATGCAAATTACCGCTATCCTCTAGCATAGGTATTATCAACAATTGTATATGGAAAGAATACGAAACAAGCATGCATATATATATACCATAGCAGCATGCTTCAATATATTGCAACATTTGCTAATTAACCAACATGCATCTATCGCAAGATAATGGAAATACATATATACATCACAACAACAGTTATAACTGGTAGAAAACTTGCCTGAGCGACTTGGGGTGATAAAAGGCTCGGGACGAGTCTGGTAAGCTATAAACAACAAGTAAGTTGGAATTAAACCAAAGTCACTTGTAAATCTATACTCTAACCAACTCAGACTCTAACGCTCGTTTTGTGCTTACTGATTCTCTTAAGTCACTCGAGTACCCTCGGCTCCACCATTTTTTAATAATTTAACCTTTACGAGTTTTAAGGCGATTCCTTCGCGAGTGTCTTACCAACTGCCTAACACACTTTCCATAAATGTTTCATACATTAATTAACCCTTTTTGGCCTTTAACCTATGTTTCAAAGTAAGGCGAGGGAAAAAGTTTCGTTCGCGAAACGCCGTTACTTGAAACGGTCGTTTCTCCTAAACCGTGCATCGGAATCGAACGAACTACATATCAAAACGAAGCTCGTAACACGAGCTATCTAGACATGGCAATGGTCATAATCTAGCAGGGGGTTCTCGGGTCCTAATGTTATGCACAAAAACAGTCCAAAGAAAATCGGACGTTACGACGGCTATGTTTACGCGATTTCCAATATTTTAAACCATTCAAACCCATTCCAAATCAACCTCAAATCCAACATACAACCAACATCCATCCTTATCACATCATAACAACCCCAACCAATTCAATTTAATCATTCATACTTATGCCTAAGCTTAACTTTAATCATACTTAAGTCCTTTTAATCAAAACCACAACATTCACCATTCCATTTCACTACCATTTCAAATCCCAAACTCTAAATCACAACAACAAGCTACAATAGCACCCTACTAATCAAAATCATCTTTTAATATATAGGAATCTAGGGTTTGGAGATGGTATACCTTCCTTGAAGTGGTGGGAGGGGCTAGGAAGCCTTAAGAAGCTTTGAGAAGTCTTAGGAAAGCTTGGATCTTCAAGAAAAACAAGAAAAACTTCAAGTTAAAAACTTGAAAACACTATTCATAGTCTTCTTCTTTGATTAAATGAATAAGATGGAGAAGGAATTGATGGCTTAAACTCATGATATAGCTCTAACTAAGCATGAAGATGATTAGGGAATTAACTCACCAATTTAGGAAGCTTGGATCTTTGATTTTGAATTTCTCCTCCATTTGCAATAGTAAAAGCCGAGAGCAAGCTTGCTTGGATGAGAGAATGGTTTTTGTGTTTTGATGAAAATGATTTGCTTGGCTTGGTTGGCTTGTTTTTGTGTTTGATTTAGTAAATTACCTAGTTGCCCTTGATTTTGTGTGGTTAAAAAGTCACCACATCTCCTTCCTTTCTTGTCATGCCTATGTCATCCTCAGGATGTCATCCTCCCCTCCTTGTCCTCTTTCTATTGGTTGGATGACATCATTCCCACTAATCCCTTTGATTAACTTCCTAATCGTTTTCCTAATGACCGCTGATCTGTTATACGGTTCGCTTAACTTTCGTTCTCGTTTATCGTTTGAAGGATCATACCCGGGATCTTATTACTTAGGTTCCCTTAACCTTTCTCAATACATTGTATTCCTTTTATGATCCTCTCCTATAATCCTTTAATTTAAATCCTTTTTATCCTGTTACCTTATACTCAATTCTCTCCGTATCTTGTGGATTTCCGGGAAAAATCAAAGTGTTCGGAATTGGATTCTGACGATCTTTACATACACTTATATACCACATAGAGTACTAATAATATCCTATAAGATCAATAACAGAACCCCTACATAGCGTGGCATGAAAAGTTTTCTCGTTCAGCAAAAACACTATTCATAAGGGTTTCAAAATTTCTCAAAAATTGGGGTTATTACATCTAATCTGAAGAATCTTCTAAATCCTTTATCATCCATGAATTCCATCAGCCAATAGGGCCTTAGATGCACTCTACTACTTGTGTAAGGAATAGTTAGAGTCTTTGGGAGTGCATCTTTGGCTCTAATACTCCTCAGTTCTTCAATCTTCTTTAGAACAAGTCTTCTAGCTGTCACATTGAATCGAAAGTTCTTTTTGAATGATGAATAAACCTTTATCGGCACAGATTGGCTTTCTTGAAGGATCCTGTGAAGTGGCCACTGTATCTCTCTTCCTCCCTTGTACTTGAATACTAACCTTTCAGGTAGATTCCTGTAAGCATCAATTCCTCTAACTTCTTCCAGTTCATCTAGATAGAGGTTTAAATATGAGAATTCCTTGATGTCACATATTTACATGATGTCTCATTTCTTGACTTTGGTTTAAGCTTGGTTAGGGACTTGGATCTGAGAGTTAAGGGCTTCACTTTCTTGACTGCTCTGGTCTTTGTCTTCTTTGGCTTCATGAATTGAGGTAGATTGAGTTCAGGTATTGGTAGACTATCCCAGTCTATTGGCTCATCCTTTGGAATGATAGGTTCACCATGAAAGTTCTTGGATGGATCTATCTTGAATTCTCCATGTGCCACAGAGGGCATGGATGTTTGAGTTGTTGCAGATGTAGACTCTTTGGGAAAGTACCCTTCCATCTCCTCATCACTGAAATCCAACTTTCTCTTTATTCTTTGCTTGTACCTTGGCTTCTTTGTCTGTGGAGGTTCATTTTACATTACTTGATATGGAGATTCAACTTTTCAGATGGTTGTGCAGAAACTTGTTGTGTAGGTTTCACAGCTTGTAGCTTGGCCAAGATAGCAGCTTGCTCCTTCTTTTGTTTGACCTTTTTAGCATCTAGAGCAGATTGCTTCTTTTCTTGCTTCAATCTTTCCTTTTCTTCTCTCTTTGCTTTAGCAAATTGAGGGTGTCCAGCCACCACACAAATTTCTTTACCATTCCTGAAAACTTTAGCAATTTTTCTTTTCAATGTTGCATCAGCTGGATCCTTGTAGAATGCTATGAACCTGGCCAACAGCTTCTTTTCATCAGGATTTGGTGTCTCATACACTGTGTCCAAGGGGTTCTTTAGTGAAGATTTTGAATAGTTCACCCTTGGCTTCAAAATTAGCTTAGCCTTTGGAGATTTGATGCAATATGGTTGTCCTTTTTCCAGATTCTTCATGCTCATTTCATTCACAGATATTTGCCTGACTTGAGAATGATGAATGGCTTATTTTTCTGGCTTATTTACTAACCCAAATCTCTTTTATATATCCTTATCAATTTTCTCCCAGTTGATTGGGCTCAACTGCTTCTTCTCAGCTGCTCTCAATGTGGCTGCTGCTTCATTTATTTGATCAATATTGTTTGTTGTTGGTGGCTTGGTGAAAGCAATTGTAGGCACAATTACTTTACTGACTTGAATGTTAAGTTGTTTCTCCCCCTCACTTAATCCTTTCTCCCCTTTTTTGTTATCATCAAGTTGTGTGGGAGGGAGTTGAGCTGCCACCAATTGTTAGAGTAATGCAGTCTGAGCTTCTTGATTGTTTAGAATCTTGGCCATTGACTTCTCTACATCAGATAGTCTTGAGTCCATGGCCTCAACTTTCGTGTTTAGATCAGCCTCCTTCCTTAGTTTGTGAGCAATTTTAGTCATGGTGGTTGCAGGGAGTCTAGCATACATCCTTTTTATAACATCCTGCTTAACTTCAGAATTTTCCTGCTTGATGGCATCCACACTCTGACTGTGTTGGAGGGCTTGAATCTTATGCAGCTGGAGTGCTTCAAGACGTGCTTTGAGTAGTTGCTTTATGCTAGCATTGGAAGATGCCTGAATGGCTGCTTGGGTATCATGAATCAGATTGAAAAGTGTTGATTGGAGATGTGAGTAAGAGCATTCTTTTGTGACAATCTAGGCAGGAATATCTGCATCTCCCCCTATGTCCATGCTATCTTCCTTATCATCATCACCATCATCCCCAAAAGAAGTCTCATCCAGTTCCAAATCACTGCCAATGTTGGAAGGCATAGCAGTGATTGTATCATTTGCACTTTGTAAAGATTGTGTTGTATGCACTAAATTCAGCAAACTTTCAGCCTCCTCATTGCCCTGTACAACTAGAGTTTGGTAAGTTGTCACAGGGTGAGTAAATGTCTCAGCATCCAGGGAAATGGAATCTATAACAGCTTGATATTCTTGCTGAAATAGCTTTTCCCTTTCTGCATCATTGACACTCATTGACTCACTTGTAATGGTTTCCATCCTTATCACTCATGTACCTGTATTTCTCTCTTGATCTCTCTTTTGTTGCATCAAGGTCTCACCTTGGCTCCCCACCCTCACACCCTCACCTTCACCATCTAAGGTGGGACTCCTCACACTCACTTTTGCCAATCCTGAAGAAATGGATTGCATATGTTCACTCTTTTCCTCTCCTTTTTCCTGGGAGCAACCCAGACTCTCACTCATTTCACTCCATTCCCTCAATCCTAGGAGTGATTGCACTACCACTAAATCTTCTGCACTTGTAATAATTGATGAAATTTGAAGCTGTGCAGAGATACTCGACGGATAAGGGATATCCGTCGGGTTAGCAGTTTGACTATCCGACGGATAACTGCTGTTAAGCTTATCCGTCGGGATACAATCACTACTCGACGGATGAACAATATCCATCGAGAGAGTAGAAATAAATGAGTTTGGAGTGGAGACTATTGTAGACTCTGTGCAGATTGATGAAAATTTTGGCACAGATGTCTCAACAGTCTCAGAAAGAAATGGCAAGTGAGCCAACAAATCATCTAAAAGATGATGCTCACTTGCTTGGATTTTTGGCTTCTCCAAGAGAGTTAAAGATGGAGAATTTGGAAGTGATGTGTTTATCATGTCAACATCCAAGGAGTGTGTGGGAGAGTTTTGTGACGACTGAGGAATTTTGCGTCATAATTAAGTAAATAAAGAGTGTGTTATGTGATGTGATTATAATTATGTGATTAAGTGATGATTATTTATCTTATCTGTATACTAGAGTTTAGGAGTGTGGATAAAAACGTTCTAATTTAAAGAGTCAGCTTAAAAGATAAGTTGTGGTGTCGGACCGTCAGGTAGAACGGAACCCGTCCTAATATGGAGTTAAAGAATATAAAATATGAATTATGTGATTGAATGATGAATGAGTAAATAAAGTATTTCGTCCTAAGTGACGTCTTGATTGGTAAAGATATTGAGAAGCGTAATCAAAACGTTGAGCGTCGGGCCGTCAGGCTAAACGTGACCCGGTACGCGTAAAAGAGGATAAAGAATAAGGAAGGATGAATTTTATGATCAGACCTGAGTCGTTATGTGACTGTATATGTGTGATTGCTTGACTGTATGCATGACTGCGTGTTCTGTGTCAATTTTGTGAATTTTAAAGGAATTACGTGATTTAAGTAAAGGTTTAATTAACCTTCGTGCATTTTTATAAAAATCATTCGAGTAAGATAAAAACATGGGATTTGTTCTATTATCTTCGTAAAGGTCCTAGAGACTTTTTAAAAATGATGAGTGAATTTAATTGTTGATCTTTGCATTTTTAAATTGATTTTATGAGAAAAATGTATTTATTAAAGCAAGTTTGCGAAATTCATATAAAATCAACCGTTCGCTCAAAAATTCATTATGAGTAATGGATAAAAAGCTAATTTCGAGACCTACGTGTTAAAATTGTCATTTTCAATAATTCTCGACTTTTAGAGAGAGATATATTTTATATTTGAATTTTGTTGCATTTGAGTAAAAAGAAAAGGAATGAGTGAGTTAAAAGAGAGTTAGTAAATTACCAGATTGCCGTTGTTTCTAAGTGGTATATATAACCCACTTTCTTTTCTTTTCTTTCTTTTGTGCACTCACTTTCTCTTCTCTCTTTTCTCTCTTTCTCTCCCGAACTCTCTCTCACTCTCACTCTCGGCAACTCTCTCTCTTTGATTTCTCTCGGTATATTGCCTCCCCCTCTCTAATTCCTTGAAACACTCCATGAATCTTCATCCTTATTCCATATAAGAGCTTTAATTCATGTGCATGTGTGTGATTAAGCTTGCATGTTGATGTGTGTGTGTTGTGTGTGCTCGGTGTGTGTGTTCACCCGAGAACCACATGGTCTTTCTTGTTGTTGATTGATGTCATCTTGTTAAGCTTGATTCTTTGCAAACCAATGATAGAAAAGATGTGCATGTTAGTTTATCTTGCGTAATTGACAAAATCGGGGGCTTCGTGGTTGGACACCCTCGAATGAGGGCACCACCGAGATGCCACCGCCACCGGTGATGAACTCCGGTGAACCGGTGGTGAGCTATGATGTTAAAAACTGAGCTCTAGAACCTTAAAATCAAGTATTTGTGTTTGCATGTGGTGTTTTGATTAAAAGACCGAATGGCCCTTACTATTTTAAGGAAATCAAGTTGATTGTATTGAAATGCATGAGTTATTGATTTGATGTTGAAATATAGGTTGATTTGTGATTTAAAGATTAAGGATATCAAGTTGCATGTTTTGTTTTTTTGAAAAACCCGAATGGTGTTAATCCTTAAAAGTTATGGGTTTGAGTTAACTTGTTTAAAATGATGATGGATTGTTATTAGATTAAAAAGGAATGAAATTGTTGTTGCATGCTAAGTTTAGGTTCGAATTTTGTGTTAATAAGAAAGGAAATTGATTTTTGTGAGATAATCTTGGTAAACACTAAGTTTGTATGGCCTAAAAGTGATTGCATGCTAGTTTTAAAGAGGATCAAGATGTGCATGTCATTGATTTGTCTTTGAGGTGCAAATTTGAGTTTTGTCGAATGGGAATTGAGTTAAAAAGGACTAATTTGATGAATAAATGGATGCATGTTGTGATTTAGGATTGTGTTAAGAAACTTAGTTGGCTTACTTGATGAAAATGAAGTGTTTGATATAATGATAAGTTGAAATTGAATTGCTTGCGAGCATGTATGTATAATTTGGTTCGAATTTTTATGATTAAATGAAAGGAGGATGATTATTTAATAAGTTTTGAATGAGTTGTGTGCGTATGTGAATTAAAGTGAGTATTTGGTTGATTTTGTGTGATAAGGCCGAATAGGCCATAGGGATTAAAAGTCGAAAACTTGGTTGTTATGATCGAAAGGATGATTAAAGATGTATAAGTGAATATCTATGAATTTGTTTGCTTGATTATAATATGTGGTTCGAATTAAGGAACAAAAGAAAAGGGAACTAAGTTGATTGATTTTAAAGAATATAAGTGAAAGTTGTGAACGTAATTGTTTGGTTGTGAATAGGTCTTGTACTCGTAATAGAGTCGTGTTAGTGTGATTTGAGAAATAGCTAAGGTCAAGCGAGTGCGCTTTGATGGTTAAGTATATAAGGATATAAAAACTATGAGAAAGGGATATGCTATGTGCTTATATGTATAAGCTATATTCGTATGCTCGAGTCAAAGATATAATCGAGTTATCATATAGAGTGATCGTTCCGGGAATGAGAGTTGGGAATCTAATTAAGATTTTTGGTTTTATTATAGATTCGGAGCGTGAGGGCATTCAGGCTAGGAAAGGAAAGGATTTACTAGGTGGCAGTAGTTCAACTTTCAGGAAAGCAAATCCAGGCAAGTAACTCTTGATTACTTGTGTAAACGGTTATAAAGAGAATGTTGTTCATACCATGTAGAGTATTGAACTGTTAAAATATGAAACCCTTGCTTTATGAAACCCTGATATTGATTTGAAGTACCCTTGTTCTTGATAACCTGTTATTGATAATCCTATTGATTTCACCCTTTGATAATCTGTCTTTCTGTTCAAGTACCTATTAAGCCATGGATTATATTGAGCCTTTTGATTATCCTTGTTAACCCTGTTTAATGATACCCTGTTTCTCTTGATCTCCCTATTGATCCCTAAACCAATGTTGATCCTTCTAATTTAGTGCCTTGTTATCCTTGATACAGTATTCTTGTGAAATATTCCTTGCATACTTTTGAATCACTCCCTGAACTTTGTTTCCTTAAAATCTGATTTAAGAATGAGTTTCGACTTGAAAGAGTCCGAATGATTTCAAATGCTTGGTAATGATAAAATGGATTTTGGAAAACCTATTTGTTTTTTTAACTCAAGGTTTTCCAAATGAATTCCTGATGGATTGGATTGGGACGTAAGAGGCTAGTGAGACTAGTCCAGTCATGGTAAGAGGCTAGTGGGACTAGTCCAACTTAAGGCTGAAATTATGCCAATTGGTACCTTAAAGACCGGAATGGAGGTCGATACGGGCTGATCACCCGTATATAATGAAATGGAAAGATAAAGTGATCCAATCAAGGGTTCTAAGTGATTATTTAAAAAAGGGAACTGAAACTTTTGTTCAGTAAATTGATTTTTGAAATTGAAAATGGTTTATATTGCTTTGAAAAGAGTTGATATGTCATTGTGGAGCTTAAAGCTCGAGAACCCTGATTCTTGAAATTGTTGATCATATGATTGATTCTATATCTTGAAATATTATTGCTTTCCTCTATCGAAAGATCTATTTTGGATCCTATAATGATTTGTGATGAATGTCGGCTTTCGTCCTGTTTCGAGCCTTGTTCCTTGAAAACTCATACTATTTTTCAGATACCTTTCCTTATCCCAAAAAGATAGAAATCTGCCACCTAGATTAATTAAAGTAGAATGCCCTAGTTTGTTCAAGCATATTGTGATTTTGATATTATAGAACTGCTATATAGTTACTTGCTGAGTTTTATACTCATTTGTTTTGTCTTAATCTAACCATGGCAGTTAAGCAAGAAGATGGCCAGGCTTAGGCGCACTGCTCGTAAGAGCGTACCTGGTGGTCCTTACCGTGTTGAGGGCTTCCGGTTGCCAGAGCAGGTAGTGGTGTTAATGAGTGAGCTCGTGCCTAGAAAGAGGTGTATAAAGATACAATGGGTTATCTGTCAGTTCCCAGCCGGAATCGATATTGTTTATTTAATAGTATTTTGGGTTTGTAAGTTATATTTTGTGATTGGTAGTTGTAATCTTGTCTCATACTTTATCCTGTTGATCCTGTTAGTAGTTAATCGGGGTTTATGCATATTTAATTATTAGATTAGAGGTGTGTGAGTCCTCATTTCCTAACCCCGAGATTGAGGGCGTCACAAGTTTGATGTTTCAAGGGATTCAATTGTTAGAGATTTTGGCTGTGACTCCATATTTGTTGGAGCCACATCAAACTGACTTTGAGAAGGTGTAGTGACTGTGTCTTTAGCACCAGTTTGCACAGTGTGTGAACCCTGTGTATCCCTTGGGGGTCTTTGGTTTCTTCTTTCTAGTATAGGTTTGGGGTGAGCTTGCGTCCCTTACTCTTTTGGCCTGTGCTCTTGGTTGAGAACTTTGTTCAATAGTCACATTCTTTTGGGAGGATGCAACTAGCAATGAGCTTATATCCTTATTAAGCACTGTAGTTTGTTTGGAAACTGCAGTGTGGCTAGGCTGAGAAACACTCACCTCTCCAACCTAATCATTAGGGTTTCTTTGATGTTCACCCTGTCCCTCACCTTTCTTCCCCACCTTCACACTCTCCTCTTTTGGTTTGGTGGATTTTACAACTGGCATCTTTTGAGAGATACTAGAGGGGGCTTTCTTTGTCTTGGTTTTTGAAATTTTGGGTTTGGCAGCTTGGGTAGGCAACTGTTGGGTCAATGACACAGTTGCCATAGCTGCACTGGAATGCAAAGAAGTGTGTGAGACTGGAAGAGTAGAGACAGATGAACTTACCTCACTTACCTGAGGTGCCTCCATAACAGGAAAATATAAGAGTGGCACCTCTTTGTGATGGTTTGCCCTGTTCAAATCTGCAATAATTCTCCTTTCTTGAACCCAACAATCTAATTTGTTGGTTGGGTTCCCAAGCACAATATCCTCAGAGAGGTGGTTAGCAATCATCATTAAAAATCTAGCATAATAAACATTTTTACCCCTCTTATTTAGCTCCCCAAACTTAAACCCCAACTCAATTATAACAAGATCACTAAAGTTAAAAATATTTATCGGTTACAAGCATGTAAAGCATGTTAAGCATAGAGATATTAACTGAATCAAAATTACTGATTTTACCAGAAAATACCTTAGTAACTACATCACATAAATAACTCCATTCCTTCCTAAGACCCAACCTCCTAATTTGTAATAACTCAAATTTTTGAGACCTTGTAAAATGTTTAATGAATAGTAATCCTAACGGACGGGAAAAACTTTTGAGCCCACACTATGTAGTGCATGAGAAAATGAGTTTCAGAGTTGATATTACGACTATACGTATCAAATGAGTGTATGTAAACGCTATTAGTTTTCAAAGAAAACGAACTTTGAAAAACGACCGTATTTACGACTCATCGAGGATTACGGGAATCACAATATAATTACAAGATTAAAACCCTACAGATTTATATTCAAGTAGGATAAATAAAAATATAAGGAATAAATACGAAAGGAATTACGTCGCGAACTATTTACGAGTAAGTATTACGAAAACGTTTAAGCAAAGGAGCGAACGCGTAAACGATTAAATAAACGTAATGCACTAACTAAACCATGGTAAGAAATTAACCATGGTTACTTCATCAAATAGTGAGCTAACTATAGGATAATCAAGCTAGCTAGCAAAATAGTGTGCCAAGGAAGCTAACCATGTAGTTTAGCTTGTAACCTAGTAAGCTATTAAGATTTGTCCCTAAGATTTGCAACCAAGAATCAACCTAGAATGCTATACTAGGAGAATAAAATCAAATGCAAGATATCACCCCATCTTCCTAGAAGCAACCTAGCAAATCAACCGTAATAACCCCAATTTTTGGAAAATTTTTGAAACCCTTATGAATAGTGTTTTTGCTGAATGAGAAAACTTTTCATGCCACACTATGTAGGGGTTCTGTTATTTATCTTCTGGGATATTATTACTACTCTATGTGGTATATAAGTGTATGTAAAGATCGTCAGAATCCAATTTCCGAACACTTTGATTTTTCCCAGAAATCCACTAGATACGGAAAGAATTGAGAAAAAGGTAACAGGATAAAAAGGATTTAAATTAAAGGATTATAAGAGAGGATCATCAAAAGGAATATAATGTATTGAGATAGGTTAAGGGAACCTAAGTAATAAGATTCCGGGTATGATCCCTCAAACGATAAACGAAAACGAAAGTTAAGCGAACCGTATAACAGATCAGCGGTCATTAGGCAAACAATTAGGAAGTTAATCAAAGGGATTAGAGTGAGTGATGTCATCCAACCAATGAGAGGAGGACAAAGAGGGAAGGATGACATCACAACATGACATGGGCATGACATGGGAAGGAAGGAAATGTGGTGACCTTTTAACCACACAAAATCAAGGGCAACTAGGTAATTTACTAAAACAAACAACAAAGATCAACCAACCAAAAGCAAAACAAGGCAAAACACAAAAATCTCTCTTCTTCTTCTTCATGCTCTCGGCCCTTTTCTTAAAAAATGAAGATCCAAGCTCCACCACTTACTATTTAGCAAGGTAATTATCTAAGCTTCCCCATGGATAGTTACATACTTCCTATAAGTTTAAGCTTCTAATTCCAAGCCAATCTTTTTCTATAAATCATGAAAGAAGATGGTGAATAGTGTTTTTCAAGAACTAAAATTTGTGTTCTTGAAGTTTTGTTTAGATTAAGCTTGGATAAGGACTTTAAGGGTGATTCCAAGCCATTCTCTTGATTCTCCACTCTCCAAGGAAGGTATAAACTACAAACCCTAGCTTTAGTTTTGAGTAATTAGGATTGAATATGATTGATATAGTATATGTGAAGCATGATGCTTGATTATTTGAAGTTTGGTTGAGTTGTAGAGATTAGTTGGTTTTGTGGTATTGTTGGAGTTGTAAATCTTGATAATTAGTTAAAGAACCTAAGTAAAGCTTTTAGTTCATGTGGGGAATAAGTATAAATGGTTAATGTGGATTTTTTGGGGCTGTTATGATGTGGTTTGGATGGATGTTGGTTGTGTGTTTGATTTGAGGTTGAATTGTGGTTGGTTTTGAATGGTTTTAAATTGGGAAATCGCGTAAACATAGCCGTCGTAACGTCCGATTTTCTTTAGACTGTTTTTGTGCATAACATTAGGACCCGAGAACCCCCTGCTAGATTATGACCATTGCCATGTTTAGATAGCTCATGTTACGAGCTTCGTTTTGATATGTAGTTCGTTCGATTCCGATGCACGGTTTAGGAGAAACGACCGTTTCAAGTAACGGCGTTTCGCGAACGAAACTTTTCCCCTCACCTTACTTTGAAACATAGGTTAAAGACCAAAAAGGGTTAATTAATGTATGAAACATTTATGGTAAGTGTGCTAGGCAGTTAGTAAGACACTCGCGAAGGAATCGCCTTAAAACTCATAAATGTTAAATTATTAAAAATGGTGGAGCCGAGGGTACCCGAGTGACTTAAGCGAGTCAGTAAGCGCAAAATAAGCGTTAGAGTCTAAGTTAGTTAAAGTATAGATTTACAAGTGACTTTGGTTTAATTCCAACTTACTTGTTGTTTATAGGTTACCAGACTCGTCCCGAGCCTTTTATCACCCCAAGTCGCTCAGGCAAGTTTTCTACCCGTTATAACTGTTGTGGTGATGAGTATATGTATTTGCATTATCTTGCGATAGATGCATGTTGGTTAATTAGCAAATGTTGTTATATATTGAAGCATGCTGCTATGGTATATATATATGCATGCCTGTTTCATATTCTTTCCATATATAATTGTTGATAATACCTATGCTAGAGGATAGCGGTAATTTGCATATACCCTTAGTATAGGGACCCAAAGGTGGAAATATTTTCTAAAACCGGGAGTCGAGGATCCCGAGTAGATTTTGTATATATGGATATAAATATATATATATATATATACTTATATATATATATGGTCATAGTTTTCAAAACTATTAATCGAATAAGGTTTATTCGATAACTTTAACTTTATTTTATTATTGAATATTATTTCGAATATTATTCGAAGGCGTATGACTCCTTTTATTTTATTATCTGAATATTATTTGAATATTCATTCGAGGGCTTATGACTCAGTTTATATTATTTAATGAATATTTTTGAATATTCATTTGAGGATCTATGACTCCGATTATTGGCTGAGATTTGTTCTTTATTTTATTAAAGAATAAGGTGTAAATAATCAAACTTATTTTCGATTATTCAAATAAAGATAGTACTTTCATATAAGTATATCTTTGGTTATTTAATACTCGTTTCAAGTATAAGTTTTAATACTTCTACTTCAATTATTTTTATAAAGATTATTCTTTATGGGAATATTATTTAAATAATAATATTCAGTCATTTTCTAAATATTCTGGGGACTGATTTACTGCATTAAATCAGCTTTACTCCAAACACTCTATAAAGTGTTTTCGAGTCTTCAAAATGATTTTTAAAAGTTAGAGCGGATCCAAAAACTCATTTTTATATTTAAGATATTCCTTTTTAAGGGGATTTAAATACTCGCTCAAAACCTGAGGGATCCGGCTCTGTGGTGTATTTTATATTCGCAACACGGTTGCAGTTTTGGTAAATGACTTGATTACTTACCCAACGTTCGGGAAGTAAGTCCATCTATTGAGTCGGTATAAGCAACATGGGCTCAGTGGGCGTCCATAATAGTGTAAGTGGCTCAGTGGGAGTCCATCAAATGCATAAGTGGCTGAGTGGCAGTCCAGCATAAGGTCCTATTGAGACCAGGGTGATGACCAGTGGGGAATTCGTCCATCTACTAGTAGAAAAGGTTACTTATGGGTATCTTTGCCTGATCAGCAAGATATCTGGTTTATGCCAAATTCTTTTCCTTTCCAAATTTATTGGATATTGCAATTCTGTTCATACTTTACATGACAGAGGTTTTCAGGAAATTGTATAAAGAAGATGTATATGTGGATATATATATATATATATCAGAACTTAATGAAGTATATCATGACTTCATTTCCTTTAATAAAATTTCAAAGATTTAATCTATTCAAATCTTGTCTTGTAGTCTCATCTATGTGATGAACTGTTGAAAACTCTTAATACTTTGAACAGTGGTAGTTCAAGTAGCTTTATAAATGATATAAGTATAGTGAAGTATTTGGTAACTTCATCCCTTGTTTTTACTTATATCTAGTAAGTAATTATCTTACACTTGATAAAAGATTCTAGTAAGTATCCATTTAGATACTTATATTATTGTTACCACTATATATTATCTTGCGAGCTGTAAGGCTCACTCTTGCTTTATTTCTTCATCACACAACAACAGTTAGGAAAGATGGCCAGACTCCAGCAGACCCAGCGCAAGCGCGTGGGAAGCGTCCCGCGTCTTCCCGATGATGTTGTGGCTGCTATAGCTGCATAGGTAGATCCATTGGTAGATCAGGCATTCTATTTTGAGAATCAAATTATGTATAATTATAACTTGTGGCAGATAATGGCAATTAACTGTAAATTTATCAAGTAATCATTTTGGGTTGTAATAACTTTTAAATTGTGGATTCAAAGACTTGTACTTATTTAAATTTCATCTCTGAGACTATAACGGGTTGTGGTGTGTGTTAGTGTGGGGTCACAGCATAAGGTTATTATTATTAATTAAGTGAAGTGATATTGTGGAAAGAAAGACCGTGACGACCCGGATCCCCGACCCCGGATCTGGGGGTGTTACAGAAATGGTATCAGAGCTAAGCGTTATAAACCTCAGAGATGATGTGACGTTAAGATAATAAGTTCACTAAGATAAATAAGAACTCTTGCCAAGTTCATAGTCGGGCTACCTAACGTAGTATTGACAGTTAAAACCCTTATGGGAACCCTTATAAATATCGTGATAGAAGCGTAGTTCGTTATCGTAGATGGTAGCGGGACTCCGAACCCTGAGGTTGAGGAGCAACAGCGCGATGATGTTTATTACTAATTGGAGATTGGATTGTGGATCCGATAGAGTGTCCTAATGCAGGACCGGATGATGTTGATATTGAGGATGTAGCGGTTGAGGATGTTGTCCTGGAAGGGATAGTTGCTGAGGAGGATCCCATGGAGGATCCTGACAAGAATGAATAAAGGACCACTGATGAATTGATGACCATGGTTAGGTCGACTACCAGAGGTAGGATTGGTCGGTCACTACCGGAGGTTCGTTCAAGTTTGTAAAGATAGTAGCCCCTTTAACGCGGCTTACTCATAAGACTGAGAAGTTCGAATAGACAGAGAAATGCGAGAACAGCTTTTAAGAACTGAAGCAGAGGTTGGTGATGGCCCCTATGCTGGCGTTGCCGGATGGAAAAGGAGATTTTGTGAAGTGTAGTGACGCTTCGCACAAGGGCTTAGGGTGCGTGCTTATGCAGCACGGTAAGGTAATCGCGTACATGTCAAGACAATTAAGGTAATATGAAATTCGATATCCCCGCCCATGAGCTTAGGCTCGTGGCAATAGTTTTACCCTAAAGATTGGAGGCACTACTTGTATGGAGAGAAGTGCGAGAATTACCTAAGCCATAAGTGCTCTAGTACATTTTCACATAGAAAGAGCTCAACATATGCCAGAGGAGGCAGTTAGAGCTAATCAAGAATAATGATTGGGAGATTCTTTATCATTCGGGGAAAGCCAATGTGGTGGCTGATGCCCTTAGTAAGAAGGAGAGACTCAAGATGATAATGTCTTTGTGAGAGTTTATAAGAGATTTTGGAAATAGTAGTGAAGGTAACTGGAGCCGGTACCGAAAAGCTGTTTGAGATTGCAATAGAGACCGAATTATTGGAAAAGAGCATACGGTGCCAGAGAAAGGTGATGAATGAAGGCAGAGAGCCAACAAATAAATATGAGATTAATACCGAGAAAGATGATAAGGGAATAATGAGGTATTCCTATAGAATTTGGGTTCCGAAAAGTTCAAGAGCGTAAGGATGAGAACTTAGATGAGAGCCATAGTTGGAGGAATAAGATTTAGAGCAAACCCTGAACGTGATAGTCAGGGAGGTCGCCATCAAGATAGAAGGAGCCCATGACATAATGGAGTGGAAAATGAGGATTTTAAATTTAAAAAAAATGATGACCCCAATTATGGGGAGTAGGATGAAACATTTCATACTAAGGAAACAGAAAGTCGAGTAAGGAAAGGAGACCCGAGACGGTACTCATATACGGCAATTCATGGACCTGTCTAGACAGAACTTCGACTATTATCCCCAACCACCACCTTGAGGAAACAATGCGATAGGAAATTCTTTCAGGACCTTTAAGTCTCTAAGCTCTCAGAGTTCCAAGGAACAGGTTGACCCAATCGAGGCAAGAGCCTGGCTAAAGGAAATATAGGAATCATTTGAGATTCTAAATGATTGACGAATCTCAAAAGGACTGTTTTTGTCACTTACCCTCCTAAGAGAGAGACCACCCGCTGGTGAAAGACCAAGAAAGGCACGGAGCCAGAGGTTAGAATAAACCGATTAAAGTTCAGTCAATTGTTTTCGGGAAAGTAATTACCAAGGTTATGGAGATAGTGTAAAAGCTTTAGAGCCAGAACAAAGGTAGACGAGTATGATGAATTATGAATCTAAAATGTAAAAGTTGTCAAGATTCGTTCTGAGGACACGAATCCAGAATGACGGGATGTTTGAAATCAATGCTTATATTGTGATTGGTTTGTGAAATAATGATAAGAGAAAGGAAAATAAAAAGAAACTGAAGTGGAAAGGAATATAAAGGCAATAGAGTTTGAGGAATGATAAGGGAGTTGGGTATGAGGAAACCCTAAAGACTCATAGCAATAGAAATAGAAAAGTATGTAATCGTCAGGATGATGATGATCCACCATGAGTTAAAATTGATGGTTGAAGGCATAAGAGATACATATATTGTACCCCCTTTAAGTTGGGAGGATTCGAGGAAACCTTGAAATAGTTCGAAGGATAAATAATGAGACGCGGATGGACTGAGGAGACAAGGAAGTAAGAAATTAGGAAAAATTGGATGAAGGAAGTGACCTTCAAGAATGTGAAGTGTAAGACCGGTGGCATGATACCCAGAAAGGGAGACGCCAGGTATGAAAGATATCCCAACATTGAGGTGACTGTTGAGATAAACAACAAAAGTAAATAAGGAATTATTAAGAAGAAGTTCACGTTGAACACGACCAATATCTTCCAGAACATCCTTGTTATCGTTACCAAATTAGGCAAGAAAAGTGGATGACCATTGTTATCTTTTGGAGGCCATATGGATTGACCTCAATTTGAATAAGGATGCTATTATGAAGTTAGGTATAGACTATCGAAGTGGGGAATGATGAATAAGATAATCTATCAAGGATATATGACTTGATTTATCCATGGAAGGATGCAGGTACCTTTTAAAGGTGGAATTAAGGATAGAACATTGGTAACCTAAAATGAATCCTAGGGGACTGCATAAAGGTTGGCATGTCACCCTTAATAGGGACAGTATGAGTTTTGACAGTATGATTGGGAAAGGGTTAAGGTAACAACAACCTTTAAGAATCAGTGGAGAATTTTTTCAGAAGTATATAGACAATGGTTCTACTATTAGTAAATGGTATTGTGATATGCCCTGTATCTAGGGAATACAGGAGGAACGATTGAAGGATAACCTTAGAGGTTTTATAAGGAAAAAGGTAATATTCAAAATTTTCAAGAATAGAAATGTGGATAAAGGAAATATGACGTAATTATAATGATGCCAAGTGGGGCACGTGTTGAACCACGAGAAAGTATGAATCGAACCAGTAAAGGTCGAAATTGTTCAGGGCAATTAGGACTTAAGATAAAAGATGCTCTAAGTATAATTGAGAGTCAGTCGTGACAGTGATTAACCTCTAAAGACTGAGGCAATAACTTATGGAAAAAAAATGGTGATTTTTTTTTACTCATAAGATTTTAAGGAAAACATCTTCACATAAGCTGTGATTGAAATGTGGTAGAAAATTATTTGGAGGTGGTTAAAATGACATTGACTGTAAGGAAATTGTACTATCAGGAAAGGCCAAAGAGGTGGCCGACACTTTAAAGGTAAGAGGATAATTATAGGCGCCTGTGCCAAAAGAATACAGTGATGATGGTTAAAGCTGTGAAGGTTGTATTATGGTTTGGAAGATTGACATTCCTTCTGATGACTGTGCAATACCCGACCGTAATAGTAGTTGGTAAAGGTTTAATTCGTGTAATCGCCATGAACGGGCTATCTATCTTAGAAGGTCCTATCTTGAGATAAGCCAGGACCATGTTTCAAAAAAGACTAAACGAACCTTTGAGTTAAGTCTTCTATTGAAGGCATATGATTACGAATGGTATTAACCTGCTATCGTTGCTTTGAGCGAAACTCTTCTGCAATTTTATCTGCTTCATGTCATGTATGTATGTCAGAATCATGAGTGTACTCCATGAATCATGAATGGTGATTATGTTACCTCCTTAGAAGGATTTGATACGACCTGTATGGACTCCGTATGGTTAGATATTAAGACTTCATGGAAAATGAATGACTACAGTAGGTCAGTGGTGGACCATAGTAAGGCAGCAATGATTCTGCGAGTATTGAGCTGAATACAACCGTGAGAGTTGTATTGGAATGGGTGTTGAGATTGAGTACCACTAATCGGGTCGTGGTAGTGTATAAGTTATCATTGATAGACTAATTAAGTAGAGTATCTACCTATTGAATATTTATTCTTTCTTATCAATAGAGAGTCGTATTATTATACGAGGAAGGTTGCGGTGCAAGCATAGAATTCTAGTAACGATGATGTATAGAATGAGATCCCAGATTCGATTTTCGATGTCGAGGGAGTTTCAAAGGTGATTGTTTATAAGCTCGAGGAAGAGTGTGGGTCCATAGAATGATGGACGGGATAGCGAAAATATTTAGGTATGGGAAATATGATGCTATAATGCTTAATGTTGATTTATATACGTATATGATTTGTTCTCCTATGACAAACCTCTATAGTTTAGAGGTAGGTTCCAAGCCAGATATTTTGTGGCAGTATATTTTTTTTTTCATATATACAATTCTCTTCAATTCGTTCTTTTCTCTTCTTTTCATTTCATGTAAGCTGAGAAGAACAACCCTTCCAGAAAGGGGAGGTATTGCCGAATGACTATCTATCTGTGTCATAGAAGCCTAGTAGGATACCATCTATTGTTTAATTGCTTGTCAAGTACTAAAGGCTGGCCACCTTCTGTACTAACTATGCGATATAACAAGTGTTCATGATCATAGTGATCTCTCAATAAATTCTTTTACTTCTATATGAAGGATTAAGCTTTCGAAGATAGAAGCAGCTGAAAAAGGATAATAAAATGGTGATAGTATTCGGGATGGAAACACATTCGTGATACTAAGGTTGACGTGGTTATTAAAAGGTTATAGAACGCTAACGAGCAAAAGTATAACCAGTATAATATTAGGAACGGAAGGTGATAGCGATTACGAACTGGAAAAGAATGGGTATTGAGAAGCAAAAGCTATAATGATTAGAAGCTATGATGAGAGTCTGTGTAATAGACTTGAAAGAATTTGGAATGATCACTTAACACGGATTGAGTTTTCTTACAACAATAGATCATATGTCAGTATTGAGATATCGCCTTATGAGATCCTTGAGGGAAGACAATGTCGATCTCCCTTATGTTAGGATGAAGTTGTAGAGTGCAGGATGCTCGGACCAGCAGTGGTCCAAAGGACCAAGGATATGATAGATCTAATCAGAGGACGGCTGGTAGTAGCCCAAGATGGACATGATAAGTATGTTGATTTGACACGAAAGGACAAAGAGTATGAAGGAGGCAACCTTGTATTGTTAAAAGTATTCCCTTGAAAAGAATTAATGAGATTCGGAAAGAAAGGAAAGCTAAGTCCACCAATTGTTGGACCCTTGGATATATTAAGAAGTATTGGGAAGTTAGCATATGAGCTAGCCTTACCCCAGGACATGTAGCAAGTCATAACGTGTTTCACGTATCAATGTTAAGAAAGTGTAATTCGGATGCCAGATAAATAGGGGCATAGGAGCGCATAGACATGCAACCAGACGTAACCTATATGGAGCAACCAGGAAGGGTATAGATTAAGAAGGAACGAGTGCTTAGGAGAAGGGTTATCAAACTAGTAAGAGTTTGATGGTAGAACCACAATGTGGGAAAATTGACTTGAGAGTTAGAAAGTGTAATACTAAGAAGGTATCCCTATTCATTTCTATCTGATTCCGGGACGGAATCCTTTTAAGGAGGGGAGACTGTAATAACCCCAATTTTTGGAAATTTTTTGAAACCCTTATGAATAGTGTTTTTGCTGAATGAGAAAACTTTTCATGCCACACTATGTAGGGGTTCTGTTATTTATTTTCTGGGATATTATTAGTACTCTATGTGGTATATAAGTGTATGTAAAGATCGTCAGAATCCAATTTCCGAACACTTTGATTTTTCCCAGAAATCCACTAGATACAGAAAGAATTGAGAAAAAGGTAACAGGATAAAAAGGATTTAAATTAAAGGATTATAAGAGAGGATCATCAAAAGGAATATAATGTATTGAGATTTGTTAAGGGAACCTAAGTAATAAGATTCCGGGTATGATCCCTCAAATGATAAACGAAAACGAAAGTTAAGCGAACCGTATAACAGATCAGCGGTCATTAGGCAAACAATTAGGAAGTTAATCAAAGGGATTAGAGTGAGTGATGTCACCCAACCAATGAGAGGAGGACAAAGAGGGAAGGATGACATCACAACATGA
Organism: Apium graveolens; assembly: GCF_009905375.1. Taxonomy (NCBI): domain Eukaryota; kingdom Viridiplantae; phylum Streptophyta; class Magnoliopsida; order Apiales; family Apiaceae; genus Apium; species Apium graveolens. The sequence goes on along the minus strand of NC_133655.1, from coordinate 103,712,529 downwards.
CATGGGCATGACATGGGAAGGAAGGAAATGTGGTGACTTTTTAACCACACAAAATCAAGGGCAACTAGGTAATTTACTAAAACAAACAACAAAGATCAACCAACCAAAGCAAAACAAGGCAAAACACAAAAATCTCTCTTCTTCTTCTTCATGCTCTCGGCCCTTTTCTTAAAAAATGAAGATCCAAGCTCCACCACTTACTATTTAGCAAGGTAATTATCTAAGCTTCCCCATGGATAGTTACATACTTCCTATAAGTTTAAGCTTCTAATTCCAAGCCAATCGTTTTCTATAAATCATGAAAGAAGATGGTGAATAGTGTTTTTCAAGAACTAAAATTTGTGTTCTTGAAGTTTTGTTTAGATTAAGCTTGGATAAGGACTTTAAGGGTGATTCCAAGCCATTCTCTTGATTCTCCACTCTCCAAGGAAGGTATAAACTACAAACCCTAGCTTTAGTTTTGAGTAATTAGGATTGAATATGATTGATATAGTATATGTGAAGCATGATGCTTGATTATTTGAAGTTTGGTTGAGTTGTAGAGATTAGTTGGTTTTGTGGTATTGTTGGAGTTGTAAATCTTGATAATTAGTTAAAGAACCTAAGTAAAGCTTTTAGTTCATGTGGGGAATAAGTATAAATGGTTAATGTGGATTTGTTGTGGCTGTTATGATGTGGTTTGGATGGATGTTGGTTGTGTGTTTGATTTGAGGTTGAATTGTGGTTGGTTTTGAATGGTTTTAAATTGGGAAATCGCGTAAACATAGCCGTCGTAACGTCCGATTTTCTTTAGACTGTTTTTGTGCATAACATTATGACCCGAGAACCCCCTGCTAGATTATGACCATTGCCATGTTTAGATAGCTCATGTTACGAGCTTCGTTTTGATATGTAGTTCGTTCGATTCCGATGCACGGTTTAGGAGAAATGACCGTTTCAAGTAACGGCGTTTCGCGAACGAAACTTTTCCCCTCGCCTTACTTTGAAACATAGGTTAAAGACCAAAAAGGGTTAATTAATGTATGAAACATTTATGGTAAGTGTGCTAGGCAGTTAGTAAGACACTCGCGAAGGAATCGCCTTAAAACTCATAAAGGTTAAATTATTAAAAATGGTGGAGCCGAGGGTACCCGAGTGACTTAAGCGAGTCAGTAAGCGCAAAATAAGCGTTAGAGTCTAAGTTAGTTAAAGTATAGATTTACAAGTGACTTTGGTTTAATTCCAACTTACTTGTTGTTTATAGGTTACCAGACTCGTCCCGAGCCTTTTATCACCCCAAGTCGCTCAGGCAAGTTTTCTACCCGTTATAACTGTTGTGGTGATGAGTATATGTATTTGCATTATCTTGCGATAGATGCATGTTGGTTAATTAGCAAATGTTGTTATATATTGAAGCATGCTGCTATGGTATATATATATGCATGCCTGTTTCATATTCTTTCCATATATAATTGTTGACAATACCTATGCTAGAGGATAGCGGTAATTTGCATATACCCTTAGTATAGGGACCCAAAGGTGGAAATATTTTCTAAAACCGGGAGTCGAGGATCCCGAGTAGATTTTGTATATATGGATATAAATATATATATATATATATACTCTTATATATATATGGTCATAATTTTCAAAACTATTAATCGAATAAGGTTTATTCGATAACTTTAACTTTATTTTATTATTGAATATTATTTCGAATATTATTCGAAGGCGTATGACTCCTTTTATTTTATTATCTGAATATTATTTGAATATTCATTCGAGGGCTTATGACTCAGTTTATATTATTTAATGAATATTTTTGAATATTCATTTGAGGATCTATGACTCCGATTATTGGCTGAGATTTGTTCTTTATTTTATTAAAGAATAAGGTGTAAATAATCAAACTTATTTTCGATTATTCAAATAAAGATAGTACTTTCATATAAGTATATCTTTGGTTATTTAATACTCGTTTCAAGTATAAGTTTTAATACTTCTACTTCAATTATTTTTATAAAGATTATTCTTTATGGGAATATTATTTAAATAATAATATTCAGTCATTTTCTAAATATTCTGGGGACTGATTTACTTCATTAAATCAGCTTTACTCCAAACACTCTATAAAGTGTTTTCGAGTCTTCAAAATGATTTTTAAAAGTTAGAGCGGATCCCAAAACTCATTTTTATATTTAAGATCTTCCTTTTTAAGGGGATTTAAATACTCGCTCAAAACCTGAGGGATCCGGCTCTGTGGTGTATTTTATATTCGCAACACGGTTGCAGTTTTGATAAATGACTTGATTACTTACCCAACGTTCGGGAAGTAAGTCCATCTATTGAGTCGGCATAAGCAACATGGGCTCAGTGGGCGTCCATAATAGTGTAAGTGACTCAGTGGGAGTCCATCAAATGCATAAGTGGCTGAGTGGCAGTCCAGCATAAGGTCCTATTGAGACCAGGGTGATGACCAGTGGGGAATTCGTCCATCTACTAGTAGAAAAGGTTACTTATGGGTATCTTTGCCTGATCAGCAAGATATCTGGTTTATGCCAAATTCTTTTCCTTTCCAAATTTATTGGATATTGCAATTCTGTTCATACTTTACATGACAGAGGTTTTCAGGAAATTGTATAAAGAAGATGTATATGTGGATATATATATATATCAGAACTTAATGAAGTATATCATGACTTCATTTCCTTTAATAAAATTTCAAAGATTTAATCTATTCAAATCTTGTCTTGTAGTCTCATCTATGTGATGAACTGTTGAAAACTCTTAATACTTTGAACAGTGGTAGTTCAAGTAGCTTTATAAATGATATAAGTATAGTGAAGTATTTGGTAACTTCATCCCTTGTTTTTACTTATATCTAGTAAGTAATTATCTTACACTTGATAAAAGATTCTAGTAAGTATCCATTTAGATACTTATATTATTGTTACCACTATATATTATCTTGCGAGCTGTAAGGCTCACTCTTGCTTTATTTCTTCATCACACAACAACAGTTAGGAAAGATGGCCAGACTCCAGCAGACCCAGCGCAAGCGCGTGGGAAGCGTCCCGCGTCTTCCCGATGATGTTGTGGCTGCTATAGCTGCAGAGGTAGATCCATTGGTAGATCAGGCATTCTATTTTGAGAATCAAATTATGTATAATTATAACTTGTGGCAAATAATGGCAATTAACTGTAAATTTATCAAGTAATCATTTTGGGTTGTAATAACTTTTAAATTGTGGATTCAAAGACTTGTACTTATTTAAATTTCATCTCTGAGACTATAACGGGTTGTGGTGTGTGTTAGTGTGGGGTCACAGCATAAGGTTATTATTATTAATTAAGTGAAGTGATATTGTGGAAAGAAAGACCGTGACGACCCGGATCCCCGACCCCGGATCTGGGGGTGTTACATCAACCAAGCTAAGCAACCAAGAGGAGTATAAATACCCCCCAATCACAATTGCTTCCATTCGGCAATTTGAAGAAAAAAAGAGAAATCCAATTCAAAATATCAAAGTTCTAGCTCTTGTAAAATCATCCAATTAATTCTCAAGCCTCCTAGAAATTAAACTAAGGTAAGAAAATTATTTCATCTCTTTTTATCAAGGTTTGATGGGTGAAATAAATTCAAGAAACTCACTAGTGAATAGTATGAATAGTAACCTCTCTTTGGTTTCTTGATTTCAATGATGGTTTTAGGTTCTAAAAATCATACCAAGCACTTCCAAGCCTCCACCATCCTGAATAACATATCTCAAGCTTTCAAGAAAGGTAAAAATCTTTGGCCCAACTTCATTTAAGATTCATTTTTAAGATCCATTTAGTATGTGGTAGTAAACCTAGTGTAATGAGTGTTATTGGTGAAATCTTGATGATTAAGTTAAGTAGATTTAAGGTTGGTTGTTGTTGCCTCAATAATATGATGTTCTTGAGAGGAGTTTGTGTGTTGCTGATGATATGATAATTTTTGGTGGTTGTGTTAAGAGTTAGGGCGTAAACGAAACCCCGATCGTAAACATAACTCCGTTAAAAGTGATTTACGCGACAAAAACTGCTACAAATCACAAACTTTGAAACTATAAAGGATAGACTTAAAAGTGTTCATAAATCATGAAATTTTTATAGAGAGTAAAATATTGAGTTTCCTAACTTCCATAAAAATTTCAAGTGAAAATAATAATTTCTCAATTTTATAAAAATGTCGGAGCCGAGACCGCGCAAGTAGAAACCGTAAGAATCCATAAGCGGAGCCGACGACGATAATAAGAATGAACCTAAGACGCTTAGAAAAATGAAGCGACCATAATATGAATATGACTTAAAGGAATAATAAGGGTATTATAAGTTGAGAGGGTGCATAGTAAGTAGAACATGAGTGCGAGTCGCCGTAAATTAGAACGAGACCTAACGAAATGAAATGTGTTTATGCTTATAGATTTCCGAGTAGAACCTAGAGCATCCTCCACCTCGAGATACCCAGGCAAGTTTCCGAACCCAACTTCATTTTTACTGTTGTGTTGTGAAAGGATTGTTTTACTATCATTGCATAAATACCTTGCTTTCCATGATACGCAGTTGTTGAAATTTCGCATAATGTAGCAATGTTGTACGATAAAGTAAATATCGTGAAATGTTATTTTGCTTTAAAGCGTGACGTATTATATAAGACCGAGAGTCGGTTGGGATTTAACATACAACCCGGGAATCATTCCGACAATATTATAGGACGGTTATAAGTCCATAGTAGTACGTTTTAAAGGGACTCATCGTCCACTTACGAAACATTAAAACACCTCGAACTTTTATTAAAACGATTTCCCAACGATCATATTCCCTCAACTATATTTTATTGTTCGAATAATAAATACTATATACTTATTCCTTATTATGGGAGTAGTATACTCCAGCGATTAATTATTTCAAACCCGATTAATCACTATAGATTATTAATTATGGAGACAAAAACTAGTTGAGGAATATTATTTTAAATATTCTTTTAAAGAGTAAACTCATTCGAGGTTTAATTATTTATCGACTATTATTTAATTAATTATTATTCTTAAAGGATTTATTATTGATTTAAAAATCATAGATCCTGATTTAAAATATACTTTCTGATTTCAGAATATCATTCGAATAATTTCAGATCGTCGGTGAATATTATCCCGACTTATTTAATATGTTGAATATAGTTTCAAGGAGAAACTTTTCCCCCTTCACATCCTTAGTACTTCCTCCGAAATTCTCGGAAGTACGTATATACATATATATACACTTATATCTTAGAGAGATAAGCTGTTTCTATCAACAAGCAAAACGCTTGGGGAACTTCGATGTGGTTCGAGTTCTCGAGATTGATAGAATTCTTTTAAAGGACAAGGGAGGGGTAGACTCTGGTACTCAGTGTGCTAGATGGACTACCAAAGGTACCGCAGGCAAAGGTACTCAGTGTACTCAGGAACTTGTGAAGTATGTGTATACCCGAAAATGGGACACGTAGCCCGAATGCGGCAAGGGTGATAACCGGGATACGAATGTGTCGTCCTTCTACTAGTAGAAAAGGTTACTATTATCGTATTACGACTGATCATCGTATACGGTGGCTCCAACGAGTGTCCTAATTCTTCCAATTGGAATTAAGATGCAATACCGTAACCCAAGCCTAGGTGCTGGGATTACTATTAAGGTATTCGCAGGATATTAAAATCCCTTAAAGAATTATTTTCATAAGAAGGTGTGTATCACCAAGGAAAACTATTTTCGAATAAAACATAATTATCATATATAATGTTATCATGCAGCCATTTTCATACTGTACATTATTATGCTAGGCATTATAGCTCACACTTGTTTTCTTAAATTGACACAACACAACAGTGAATCAAGATGCCTGCCATGAGAACCACAGCCAGGAAACAGGTAGGAAATGGCCAGCTGTTCCGTAGATTGTTTGGTGTTGTACCACAGGTAGTCAGAATAAGATGGATTAGTTTTCAGTTATTTTTAGTTCGGCTCATTTATAAGTATGACTTATGTAAGGTAAGAAATAAGAAACATATATTTGGCCGGCAGACTAGCCTTACTTAAAGGTTACTCTCCGGTAAGACTAAATCACTTTTCGGTTGTAATAATTATCATGTGATGGTTGAAATTACTCTAGTTATGAATGGTTCATTTCCAAGACAATAACCTGTAAGTGTGTGTGTGTGATAAGTGTGGGGTCGTGAAGCGTGAGTATTTATATATTGTAGTGTGAGTGTGTGGTTGTAAGAGTTTAGATGGCGTGGCCTCCGAGACTCATGACCCCGGGTTTTTGGGGCGCCACATAAATGGTATCAGAGCCTTAGGTTATCAAATCTTGGAAACGATAGGACATAAAAATAAGTAGATATAAGAATAATAAAATAATCAATTAGAGCTCAAGTCAAGTTCGTCGTCGAGCTACACGGGTAGTCTTGACCGTTTTACCCTCAAGGGAATTCCAACTCTAAGTTAGTAACACCTTGCCTATTGTGTCAGGTACTAGTGGAGCCTAGGAGGGAGGTTGATCATGTTGATGATGTCATGATTCCTGAGTGTGGCCCTATTCCCGAGCCAGAGAGCCCACCCATTGATGATTTAGATGATGACCCTACTGAGGATGTCCAAGAGGAGGAGACTGACCTTCCTGTCCCCATAGCTAATGGCGTAGTATGGAGGGATGTAGAGATGTACCCTCACCAGGATATTCGCTATCCTACACCACCCCCAGGGATCCAGAGCCCTATGCCTTATACTGATGATGATGAGGAGGAGGCGATACGTGCACAGTTCCACGAGGTTCATGACATATCCTCTAGCGACCCAGATTCACCTCTACCACCACCGGCGACCATGCATGTAGCCGTACACGACTGGATAGTGGGTCAGCTTAACGCTAAGATCACTGCGGCATCTGCTCGCATTGCGGAGTTACGCCAGGCACTGACAGCTGAGAGAGCCACCCGACTAGGATACCCAGGAGATTTCAGAGCTTCTTCCCCAGCCATAGCCCGTAGAGAGATCAATGGGATCGAGCTACGTACCAGGGTTCAGATGAGGATGACAACAGTGGGAGGATACATCCCGGTAGTTGATGCAGAGTTGATGATTGCAGGAGCGATGAGGAGGGTGCGTGACCTCACTCGCAGTGATAGTGACTGAGTGACTAGTGACTAGATATGGACCTTGAAGAAGGCTGGGTGACTTGTCACCAATTTTGATAGGATAGCTAGTAGTAGATAGCGTTGTTAGCCCTTCAGGGTACACAGTTTATATATTTTCATTTCAGTATTCAGGTCTAGTAGTGATAGATTGTAATCAGGCATTTATGAACTCGGCTAGTTGTTTCATCCCTAAGATATAAATGAGAGATCTTATTAATATATATCTAAGCAGTTATTAAGAAATGATGTCTATATTATTTCACTTTATAAAAACCTGCTAGATAATAAATGACATGCTTACATATGAATAAAATAATCCAACTGTTATAATTACAACTATGTTGACCAATTTTCAATATCAGAACAATGCCACCCCGTAGAAGAGGAACCAGGGCATAGCCCGCAGAATCTGTTAACCAACAATGAGGTGAACCTGACCCTGTAGTGAATGAGGAAAGTGAAGAAGACCTAGACTATAATGAATATGATGAGGAAGAATATGTAGAAGAAGAGGCTAAGGATACCCATCAGGGAGGAAACCACATGAATGAATTTATGGAACTGTTAAGAGCAAATCTAAACCAACAACCTATTCCACCACAGCCACATGCTGCCCAACAGACTGCAGCTACTGTCTTTAGGGCCTTCAAATCTCTCAAACCCCCGGAGTTTCTAGGATCGGCCGACCCCGTTGAAGCACGGGCCTGGATCAAAGAAATAGAAAAGTCCTTCGAAATACTAGGTATTGAGGAATGACACAAGACTATTTTCGCTTCTTACATGCTGAAAGGAGAAGCTAACTACTGGTGGGAGTCCAAACGAAACCTAGAGACTGATTCCATGATCCCATAGGATAGATTTACCCGACTGTTCTTAGACAAGTACTTACCTAGGTTTATGGAAACCCGGATGGAGATTAAGTTTCTGGAGTTGAAACAGGATAAGATGACTGTGACAGAATATGAGGCCAAATTTACTGAGTTATCGAGATTTGTGCCTGAGTTCATGAATACCAAAGAAAACAAAGCGTGAAGGTTTCAGCTTGGTTTGAAACAGTGGATACAGAACCGAGTAGCAGTGTTAGAGCTGACAGACTATGCCACCTTAGTGCAAAAAGCCTTGATTGTTGAAGCTGGCAGTGAGCAGAGTGTCAAGGAAAAGGAAAATAGGAAAAGAAAGATAGGAAGCCAAGGACGAGCAGGTTCGTCAGGGGAGCGGTGTCCCAACCTGCACGAGGCCCCGGATTCAGAAAGGCCCCAAGCAAGAGTATTGGCCAGGGCGACGGACAATCTAGGGCAACATTTCATAGCCAACCACGTGCCCCAATACCAGAGTGTCAAACCTGTAAGAAGAGACGCCTTGGAGTGTGTACCCAGACAAGAGCCCCTCTGTGATATTACCGGTGTGACCAAATCGGACACATTGCCAACAACTGCACCCGGCCCAATATAACGTGTTTCCAATGTGGAAAGGTAGGACACATGAGAAAGGATTGCCCAACGTTGAAGCCCCCAGCCTCAGGGATGAGCAAAGCTGTATCCAACCGACCCCCAGCTACTAGGACCTTTAACATGACTGTTCAGGATGCTGTTCGAAACACTGACGTGATAGCAGGTACCCTTTTATTAAATTCCGAACATGCAAATGTCCTGTTTGATTCTAGAGCAACCAAGTCTTTTATATCTCAAGATTTTGCTAAAAAGTTAAAACTTAATTCCATACCCTTACGTGAGATATTACGAGTGGAAATAGCAAACAAAGAAATAATTCCTGTAAATCAAGTACACCCTAAGTGCAAGTTGAAATTAGAAGGGAAGATCTTCGAGGTTGACCTAATCCCATTCAGGTTAGGAGAATTTGATGTAATCTTAGGAATGGATTGGTTATCCAGTAACAAAGCGCAAATAGATTGTGAACGAAAGAAAGTAAATATAAGAGTGCAGAATGAAAAAGAAGTAGTGTTTTAAGGTCAACGACAGAACCAGAATTTCTAACCATGCTTCAGGCAAAAAGATTGTTAAGGAAAGGTAACGAGGCATATTTGGCTTATGTGATAGATACCAAGAAGGAAGTCCCTAATATACAGGACATACCCGTAGTAAACGAATTCAAGGATGTATTTCCAGAGAACTTACCAGGATTGCCACCTGACCGAGAAATAGAGTTCGCTATAGAATTAGCAGCATGAACGGCACCAGTATCCAAGGCCCCATATAGGCTAGCCCCGGTTGAGATGAAGGAACTAGCTTCTCAACTGCAAGAGTTATTAGATAATGGAATGATAAGGCCCAATGTGTCGCCATGGGGAGCGCCAGTACTGTTCGTAAAGAAAAAGGACGGCAGTATGAGATTATGCATAGACTATCGAGAGCTGAATAAGCTGACTATTAAGAATAGGTACCCTCTCCCCAGAATTGATGACCTATTCGACCAACTCAAGGGAGCCGTACATTTTTCCAAAATAGATTTAAGAACAGGAAACCATCAGTTGAAAATCAAACCGGAAGATATACCGAAGACTATTTTTTGCACTAGGTATGGACACTATGAGTTCTTAGTGATGTCATTTGGGTTAACCAATACACCCGCAACCTTTATGGATTTGATGAGCAGAGTGTTCAAAAAGTACCTGGATATATGTGTGATAGTTTGTATAGAGGATATTCTGATCTACTCAAAGACAGAGCAAGAACATGTAGAACATTTGAGGATAGTCTTAGAAATCTTGAGGAATGAGAAATTGTATGCCAAGTTCTCGAAGTGCGAGTTTTGGTTGAGAGAAGTTCAGTTTTTAGGACATGTGGTGAGTAGCAAAGGAGTTTTAGTTGACCCTGCCAAAATAGAGGCGGTATCCAATTGGGAAAGACCAACTACCCCAACAGAGGTTAGGAGTTTTGTGGGTTTAGCAGGATATTACCGAAGATTCATGAAAGATTTTGCTAAGATAGCCGGTCCACTGACTAGACTTACCCGGAAGACAGAAAAGTTTGTATGGACAGAGAAATGTGAGGAAAGTTTTCAAGAACTGAAAAGGAGGCTGGTGTCAGCACCAGTGCTCGCTCTTTCTGATGGAAAGGGGGAGTTTGTGATATACAACGACGCATCACTTAAAGGATTAGGATGTGTACTGATGCAGCACGGCAAAGTTATAGCGTATGCCTCTCGATAATTGAAGGAATATGAGAGTAGATACCCTATGCATGATCTAGAATTAGCAGCCATAGTGTTTGCCCTGAAAATTTAGAGACACTACCTATACGGTGAGAAATGCGAGATCTACACTGACCATAAAAGCCTCAAATATATTTTCACTCAGAAGGAACTGAACATGAGACAGGGGAGGTGGTTAGAGTTGATAAAAGACTACGAATGTGAAATTTTGTATCACCCGGGTAAAGCTAATGTGGTGGCTGACGCCCTTAGTAGGAAGGAAAGACTCAAGTTGACAATGACATCAGAGGAGTTAATTAAAGAATTTGAGAAGATGGAAATTGACGTGAGGATGACCGGTAAGGGAACGGAAGGATTATTGGAGATTAAGCTAGTGTCGGAGCTGACTGAAAAGATATGAGTATGTCAGGAAAAGAAGATGAGTGAGGAAAGAGGAACATTGATCGGTGAAGAAGTGAGATGCGAGAAGGATGAGAAAGGTATCATGAGGTATGCGTCCCGAATTTGGATTCTAAATGTGCAAGAGTTAAAGGATGAGCTGTTGCACGAAGGGCACAGCTCTAGATATTCAATCCACCCAAGAAGTACAAAAATGTACCGTGACCTTAAGGAATATTATTGGTGGCCTAACATGAAGAGAGAAGTGGCAGAGTGGGTCAGCAAGTGCTTGACATGCCAGAGAGTGAAGGCTGGACATCAGCGACCTAGTGGACTATTACGGCCCCTAGAAATTCCGGAATGGAAATGGGAGCATATAGCCATGGATTTTGTGACAGGCTTACCAAGAACAAAGACCAATCACGATGCCATATGGGTTATCATAGATAGATTGATCAAGTCCGCACATGTAATAACCCCAATTTTTGGAATTTTTGAAACCCTTATGAATAGTGATTTTGCTGATTATGCTGAATAAGAAAACTTTTCATGCCACACTATGTAGGGGTTCTGTTATTGATATTCTGAGATTTTATTAGTACTCTATATGGTATATAAGTGTATGTAAAGATCGTCAGAATCCAATTCTGAACACTTTGATTTTTTCCCGGAAATCCACTAGATACGGAGAGAATTGAGTATAAGGTAACAGGATGAAAAGGATTTAAATTAAAGGATTATAATAGAGGATCATAAAAAGGAATATAATGTATTGAGAAAGGTTAAGGGAACCTAAGTAATAAGATCCCGGGTATGATCCTTGAAACGATAAACGAAAATGAAAGTTAAGCGAACCGTATAACAGATCAGCGGTCATTAGGCAAATAATTAGGAAGTTAATCAAAAGGATAAGAGAGGATGGTGTCATCCAACCAATAGAAAGAGGACAAAGGAGGGGTGATGACATCACAAAGTGATGCAAGCATGACGTAAGAGGGAAGGAAATGTGGTGGAATATTAACCACACAAAATCAAGGGTAAATGGGTAATTGACCTAAAACAAAACAAAAACCTAGCAACCAAGCAAAACAAATCACAAAACACCAAACCCTCCATTTCTTCATGAAGCTCTCGGCTTCTTTCTTAAGAAATCGTCAGAATCCAATTCCGAACACTTTGATTTTTCCCGGAAATCCACCAGATACAGAAAGAAGTGAGTATAAGGTAACGGGATAAATAGGATTTAAATTCAAGGATTTTAAGAGGGGATCATAAAAAGGAATATAAAATATTGAGGAAGGTTTAGGGGAACCCAAGTGATAAGATCCCGGATATGATTCCTCAAACGATAAACGAGAACGAAAGTTAAGCGAACCGTATAACAGATCAGCGGTCATTAGGCAAGCAATTAGGAGTTAATTAAGGAGGTTAGGGATGATGATATCATCAAACCAACAAGAAGAAGACAAGTGTAACAAGATGACCTAAGCTTGATGACCTAAGCATGACAAGTGGGAAGGATTGGTTGGTTGATTGTGAGCCACACATTTTTCACCATGGTAAAAATTTAATTTAATTCCAAGACAAAAGGAAGCAACCAACCAACAAATATCATAACACAAATACAAATTGAAAGTTGACTTTCCCATTTCAAGAAGAAAGCTCTCGGCTAAAACAAACCCAGCAACTTCAAACTGCCATATCTCCTTCAATACTCACTCAAATGTTGTTATCTATAGCTCGTTGGAAAGGTATTGAGATGGCCTACAACTCTTGTTCACAAGTCTCTTCCAAATAAGCAGGTAAGACCCTCATTTTTACAGTTCTTTAAATCGGACTTTTAGAAACTTCAAAGCCTAACTTTGTGTTCTTGATTTCTTTGGAAAGATCAAGCTTGTAGGAGGCTCCATAAGGCTTCCTAGTAACTTTCCACCCTCCAAGAAAGGTATAAATCTTCACACCCTTTAGTAATAAGTTTGAATGTTGAAGTTTGGAGATGGTTTGGATGGATGAGTAGTAATTTGAATGATAAGCATGATTCGAGCTTAATTGTTAAGTAGTTTAGTTGTATTTGGAGATGTTATAATATATGTTTGGATTGAGATCCTTGAGCTTATTATGACTGAAATCAGTAGCATTGATGTGTATCTTGAGTTGTTGTTGATTGGTAGTTGGATTGCTATGATTTGGAATGGTAAAAAATTTGGAAATCGCGTAAATACAGCCGTCGTAATGTCCGATTTACTTTAGACTGCTTTTGTTCATAATATTAGGACCCGAGAACTCCCTGCTAGGTTTTTACCATTGCCATTTTTAGATAGTTCATGTTACGAGCTTCGTTTTGATATGTGGTTCGTTTGATTCCGATGTACGGTTTAGGAGAAACGGTCATTTTAAGTAACGACGTTTCACGAACGAAACATTACCCCTCGCCTTACTTTGAAACATAGGTTAAAGACTTTAAATGACTAATTGGAGTATGAAACATTTATTTAAATTGTAATAGGCAGTTGGTAAGACACACGCGAAGGAATCGCCTTAAAACTCGTAATGGTTAATTTATTAAAAATGGTGGAGCCGAGGGTACTCTAGCGACTTAAGAGAATCAGTAAGCGCAAAGCGAGCGTTAGAGTCTAATTTGGTTAAAGTATAGATTTACAAGTGACTTCGGTTTAATTCCAACTTATATGTTGTTTATAGGTTACCAGACTCGTCCCAAGCCATTTGTAACCCCCAGTCGCTCAGGCAAGTTTTCTACCCGTTATACTGTTGTTGTGATGTATATGTGTATATGCATGATCTTGTGATAAATGCATATTTGTTATTAGCAAATTCTTGCGATATATTGTAGCATGTGATATGGTATATATGCATGCCTGTTTCGTATTCTTGATTTATATATCTGTTGGTTCAAATGCTTATTCGTTGCATAATACCTATGCTAGAGATAAGCGGTATTTGCGTATACCCTTAGTATAGGGGATCAAAAGGTGAACTTTTTCTAAAACCGGGAGGCGAGGCTCCCGAGTATAATATATATTTATATATATATATTGATATAGTTTTTAAAACTATTAATCGAATAAGGTTTATTCGATAACTTTATTTTATTTAATGAATATTATTACGAATATTCATTCGAGGGCTTATGACTTCTTTATTTTATTAAATGAATATTATTACGAATATTCATTCGAGGGCTTATGACTTCTTTATTTTATTAAATGAATATTATTACGAATATTCATTCGAGGGATTATGACTTCTTTATTTTATTAAATGAATATTATTTTGAATATTCATTCGAGGACTTATGACTCCTTTTATTTTATTATTTGAATATTCATTCGAGGGCTTATGACTCTTTTATATTATTTATTGAATATTATTTGAATATTCATTCGAGGGCTTATGACTCAGTTTATATTATTTAATGAATATTATTTGAATATTCATTTGAGGATCTATGACTCCGATTATTTGCTGAGATATGTTCTTTATTTTATTAAAGAATAAGGTGTCGATAATCAAACTTATCTTTGATTATTCAAATAAAGATAGTACTTTCGTATAAGTATATCTTTGGTTATTTAATACTCATTTCAAGTATAAGTTTTAAAACTTCTACTTCAATTATTTTTATAAAGATTATTCTTTATGGGAATATTATTTAAATAATAATATTCAGATATTTTCTAATATATTGGGACTGATTTATTTCATTAAATCAGCATTACTCCAAACACTCTTTAAAGTGTTTTCGAGTCTTCAAAATGATTTTTAAAAGTTAGAGCGGATCCCAAAACTCATTTTTATATTTAAGATCTTCCTTTTAAAGGAGATTTAAATACTCGTTCAAAACTTGAGGGATCCGGCTCAGTGGTGTATTTTACATTCGCAACAAGGTTGCTGTTTTGAGAAAACATCTTGATTACTTGCCCATCGTTCGGGAAGTAAGTTCATCTATTTGAGTCGGCATAAGCAACATGGGCTCAGTGGGCGTCCATGAAAGTGTAAGTGGCTCAGTGGGAGTCCATCAAATGCGTAAGTGGCTGAGTGGCAGTCCAACATAAGGTCCTATTGCGGCCAGGGTGATGACCAGTGGGGAATTCGTCCATCTACTAGTAGAAAAGGTTACTTATTGGTATCTTTGCCTGATCAGCAAGATATCAGGTTTATGCCAAGGTTTTCTCCTTTCCAAATTCATTGGATATTGCAACTCTGTTTATAATTTTCATAACAGAGGTTTTCAAGGAGTGTATGAAATGTATATATATAGGTGTATATATATCGGGATTTAATGAAGTATCTCGTAACTTCATTATTTATAATGATATTCAAAGATTGAATCTATTCAAATCTTGTCTTGTAGTCTCATCTATGTGATGAACTTTTGAACTGATTATAACTTGAACGGTGGTAGTTCAAGTAATATTTGGAAAAGATATAAGTATATTGGGGTATCTTGTAACTTCATATTTTCAACTTATATCTAGTTAATGATTATCTTATGCATATCAAAGATTTTCAGAAAAATGTTGAGACAAGGGTAGATATATGAGATCACCTTGCAACGATATTTTTATACAGTTATAAACTGGAACTCTGTGTATATTATGCATGGAAGAGTACTTCCAAGATTTTGAAAAGTATATATGTATATATACTGAATATTTTGCAACTTCATCGCATTAAGATATCAAACTTGGTTCATTTCTTTTGACCAAGAATTTCATGAGTACTATGAGAAGGCTCATATATTGTTAATCATTATACATATTATTTTGGTGGGCTTGCTGCTCACCCTTGCTTTCTTCTTTCATCACACAATAACAGATAGAAAAGATGAACACGACCAAGCTCCCGATTCGCAAGCGGTTAGAAAACGTTCCGCAGTCTTCTGAAAGCGTTGATGCCGCCGTAGCTGAGGTAGGAGCTACCAATAGGCTAGGTTTTCAACTATTGATGAACCAGACTTATGTATAATATGAATTGTAATAATGGCAAGGAATATGTAAATTTATTCAGAACCTTTTTAAGGTGTAACGGTTTATAATTGTGGAATATAAGGACTTGTGTTATTTTTGAGTGTTCATCTCTGAGACTATAACTTGTGGTTTGTGTGTTTATTGTGGGGTCACAGTACAGAGTAGTTGATTATTTATTAAGATTGGGTGTTATTAAGGGAAATGGAACTCGTGACAACCCGGATCCCCGATCCCGGATTTGGGGGTGTCACAGAAGTGGTATCAGAGCTAAGCGTTATAAACCTCAGAGATGATGTGACGTTAAGATAATAAGAACTCTTGCCAAGTTCCTAGTCGGGCTACCTAACATAGTACTGACAGTTAAAACCCTAATGGGAACCCTTATAAATATCATGATAGAAGCGTAGTTCGTTATCGTATATGGTAGCGGGACTCCGAACCCTGAGGTTGAGGAGCAACAACACGATGATGTTTTATTACTTATTGGAGATCAGATTATGGATCCGATAGAGCGTCCTAACGTGGGATCGGATGATGTTCATGTTGAGGATGTTGTCCTAGAAGGGATAGTTACTGAGGAGGCTCCCATGGAGGATCCTGACAAGAATGAATAAAGGACCACTGATGAATTGATGACCATGGTTAGGTCGACTACCAGAGGAAGAATTGGTCGGTCACTATCGGAGGTTCGTTCAAGTTTGTAAAGATAGTAGCCCCCTTTAACGCGGCTTACTCGTAAGACTGAGAAGTTTGAATGGACAGAGAAATACGAGAACAACTTTCAAGAACTGAAGCAAAGATTGGTGACGACCCCTATAATGGCGTTGCCGGATGGAAAAGGAGATTTTGTGATGTGTAGTGACGCTTCACATAAGGAATTAGGGTGCTTCTTATACAGCACAACAAGGTAATCGCGTACGCATCAAGACAATTAAGGGAATATAAAATTCGATATCCCTACCCATGAGCTTGGGCTCGTGGCAATAGTTTTGCCCTAAATATTGGAGGCACTACTTGTATGCAGAGAAGTACGAGATTTACACAAGCCATAAGTGCTCTAGTGCATTTTCACGCAGAAAGAGCTCAACATGCGCCAAATGAGGTGGTTAGAGCTAATCAAGGATTACGATTATGAGATTCTTTATCATTCGGGGAAAGCCAATGTGGTGGCTGATGCCCTTAGTAAAAAGGAGAGACTCAAGATGATAATGTCTTTGAGAGAGTTTATAAGAGATTTTGAGAAAATGGAAATAGAAGTGAAGGTAACCGGAGCCGGTACCGAAAAGCTGTTTGAGATTGCAAGACAGACCGAATTATTGGAAAAGAACATATTGTGCCAGAAAAAGTGATGAATGAAGGCAGAGAGCCAACAAATAGATATGAGATTAATACCGAGAAAGATGATAAGGGAATAATGATGTATTCCTATAGAATTTGGGTTCCAAATGTTTAAGAGCTTAAAGATGAGATCCTAGATGAAAGTCATAGTTCAAGGAATAAGATTTAGGGCAAACCCTGAATGTGATAGTCAGGGAGGACGCCATCAAGATAGAAGGAACCCATAACATAATGAAGTGGAAAATGAGGATTTTAACGTATAAGATAACCCCAAGTATGGGAGAAGGATGAAACATTTCATACTGAGAAAATAGAAGTCGAGCAAGATAAGGAGACCCGAGACGGTACTCCTATATGGAAATTCATGGACCTGTCTAAACAGAACTTATACTTTTATTCCCAACCACCACCTTAAGGAAACAATGCGGTAGGAAATCCTTTCATGACCTTTAAGTCACTAAGCTCTCAGAGTTCCAAGGAACAGTTTGACCCAGTCGAGGCAAGAGCCTGGCTAAAGGAAATATAGGAATTATTTGAGATTCTAAATGATTGACGAAGCACAAAAGACTATTTTTGTCACTTACCCCCGTAAGAGAGAGGCCACCCGTTGGTGAAAGGCCAAGAAAGGCACGGAGCCAGAGGTTATAATAAACTGATTAAAGTTCAGACAATTGTTTTCGGGAAAGTACTTCCCAAGGTTATGGAGGTAGTGTAAAAGCTTTAGAGCCAGAACAAAAGCGGACGAGTATGATGAATTATGAATCTAAGTTGTAAAAGTTGTCAAGATTCGTTCTGAGGACACGAATCCAGAATGACGGGATGTTTGAAATCAATGCTTATATTGTGTTGGTTCATGTAATGGTTGTAATGGAAACGAAAATAAAAGAATGAAAAGGGAAGGAGTATAAAGGGATATAAAGGAAATAGAGTTGAGAAGTGATAAGGGAGTTAGGTATGGGAAACCCTAAGAAACCCTTGCAATAAATATAGAGAAGTGTGTCATCATCAGCGCGATGGTGACTGATCATGAGATAAATTCAAGGTTTGAAGGCGTAAGCGATATGTAAAGTTATTTCCCTTGAAGTTGACAGTATTCGATGAAAATTTGAGATAGATCGATTGATTAATAAGGAAACACGGATGGACTGAGGAGACAAGAAAGTAAGAAATTAGGAAAATTGGATGAAGGAAGTGACCTTCAAGAATGTGAAGTGTAAGACCGGGGGCATGATACCCAGAAAGGGAGACGCCAGGTATGAAAGATATCCCAACATTGAGATGACTGTTGAGATAAATAAAAGAGGTAAATGAGTAGTTAGAACTAAAAGGTTCACGTTGAACACGACAAACATCTTCTAGACCATCCCTGTTATCATTACTGAATCAGGCAAGAAAAGCGGATAACCGTTCTTATCTTTTGGACGCCATATTGATTGACCTCATTTTGAATACAGATGTTATTGTGAAATTAGGCATATACTATCGAGGTGGGAATGATTGAATAAGATACCCTTATCAGGGATATATGACTTGATTTATCCATGGAAGGATGCATGTACCTTTTAAAGGTGGAATTAAGGATAGAACATCGGTAACTTAAAATGAATCCTCGGGGAATGCATAAAGGTTGGAATTTCACCCTTAATAGGGATAGTGTGAGTTTTGACAGTATGAATTGGAAAGGATTAAGGTAATAACAACCTTTAAGAATCAGTGGAGAAATTTTTCAGAAGTATATAGACAATGATTCTGGTATTAATAAATGGTATCTTGATATGCCCTGTATCTAGGGAATACAGGAGGAACGATTCGAGGATAACCTTAGAGGTTTTACAAGGAGAAAGGTAATATTCAAAATTCTCAAGAATAAAAATGTTGATAAAGGAAATATGACGTAATTATAATGATGCCAAGTGGGGCACGTGTTAAACCACGAGAGAGTATGGATCGAACCAGTAAAGGTCGAAATTGTTCAGGGCAATTAGAGCCTAAGATAAAAGATGTTCTAAGTATGATTGAAAGTCAGTCGTGACAGTGATTAACCTCTAAAGACTGAGGCAATAACTTATGGAAAAAGATGATGATATTTTTTTTTACTCATTAGATTTTAAGGAAAACATCTTCACATAAGCTGTGATTGAAATGAGGTAGAAAATTATTTGGAGGTGGTTAAAATGACATTGACTGTAAGGAAATTTTACTATCAGGAAAGGCCAAATAGGTGGCCGACACTTTAAAGGTAAGAGGATAATTATAAGCGCTTGTGCCAAAAGAATACAGTGATGATGGTTAAAGCTGTGAAGGTTGTATTATGGTTTGGAAGATTGACATTCCTTCTGATGACTGTGCAATACCCAACCGTAATAGTAGTTGGTAAAGGTTTAATTCGTGTAATCGCCATGAGCGGGCTATCTATCTTAGAAGGTACTATCTTGAGAATGAGCCTGGACCATGTTTCAAAAGGACTAAACGAACCTTTGAGTTAAGTCTTCTATCGAAGGCATATGATTAAGAATGGTATAAACCTGCTATCGTTGCTTTGATTGAAACTCTTCTGCAATTTTATCTGCTTCATGTCATGTATGTATGGCAGGATCAGGAGTGTTCTTCATGAATCATGAATGGTGAATATGTTACCTCCTTAGAAGGATTTGATACGACATGTATGGACTCCGTATGGTTAGATATTAAGATTTCATGGAAAGTGAATGACGATAGTAGGTCAGTGGTGGACCATAGTAATGCAGCAATGATTCTGCGAGTAATGAGCTGATTACAACCGTGAGAGTTGTATTGGAATGGATGTTGAGATTGAGTACCACTAATCGGGTCATGGTAATGTATAAGTTATCATTGATAGACTAATTAAGTAGAGTATCTACCTATTGAATATTTATTCCTTCTTATGAAAAGAGAGTCGTATTACTATATGAGGAAGGTTGCGGTGCAAGCATAGAATTCTAGTAACGATGATGTCTAGAATGAGATCCCAGATTCGATTTTCGATATCGAGGGAGTTTCAAAGGTGATTGTGTATAAGCTCGAGGAAGAGCATGGGTCCATAGAATGATGGACGGAATAGCAAAAATATTTAGGCATGTGAAATACAATGCTATAATACTTGATGTTGATATAAATACATATATGTTTTGTTCTCCTATGACAAACCTCTATAGTTCAAAGGTAGATTCCAAGCCAGATATTTTGTGGGAGTATATTTTATATATACAATTATCTTCAGTTCGTCCTTTTCTCTTCTTTTCATTTCATGTAAGCTGAGAAGAACAACCCTTCCAGAAGGGGAGGTATTGCCGAATGACTATCTATCTGTGTGATAGAAGCCTAGTAGGATACCACCTGTTGTTTAATTGCTTGTCAAGTACTAAAGGTCGGCCACCTTCTGTACTAACTATGCAATGAAATAAGTGTTCATGATCATAGTGATCTCTCAACAAATTCCTTTACTTCTATATGATTGATCAAACTTTGGGAAATAGAAACAGCTGAAAAAGGAGTAATAAAGTTATGGTAGTATTCGGAATGGAAACACATTCGGAATGGAAACACATTCGTGATACTAAGGTTGACGTGGTTATTACAAGGTTATAGAACGCTAACGAGCAAAAGTATAACCAGTATAATATTAGGAACGGAAGGTAGTAGCGATTACGAACTGGAAAAGAATGGGGATTAAGAAGCAAAAGCTCTAATGCTAAAAGCTATAATAAGAGTTTGTGCAATAGACTTGAAAGAATTTGGAAAGATCACTTAACACGGATTGAGTTTTCTTACGATAATAGATCATATGTCAGTATTGAGATATCGCCTTATGAGATCCTTGAGGGAAGACAATGTCGATCTCCCTTATGTTAGGATTAAGTTGTAGAGCGCAAGATGCTCGGACCTGCAGTGGTCCAAAGGACCAAGGATATGATAGATCTAATCAGAGGACGGCTGGTAGTAGCCCAAGATGGACATGATAAGTATGTTGATTTGACACGAAAGGACAAAGAGTATGAAATAGGGGACCTAGTAATGTTATAGGTATCCCTTGGAAAAGATTGATGAGGTTCGGAAAGAAAGGAAAGCTAAGTATATAATTTGTTGGACCCTTGGATATATCAAGACGTTTGGGAAGTTAGCATATGAGCTAGCCCTACCCCCGAACATGTAGCAAGTTCATAACGTGTTTCACGTATCAATGTTAAGGAAGTGTAATTCGGATGCCAGATAAATAGGGGCATATGAGCGCATAGGCATGCGACCAGACATAACCTATAGGGAGCAACCAGGAAGGGTTATAGATTGAAAAAAGGAACAAGTGTTTAGGAGAAGGGTTATCAAACTATTCAGAGTTTGATGGAAGAACCACAGTGTGGGAAAATTTACTTGAGAGTTAGAAAGTGTAATGCTAAGAAAGTATCCCTATTCATTTTCTATCTGATTCCGGGACAGAATCCTTTTAAGGAGGGGAGACTGTAATAACCCCAATTTTTGGAATTTTTGAAACCCTTATGAATAGTGATTTTGCTGATTATGCTGAATAAGAAAACTTTTCATGCCACACTATGTAGGGGTTCTGTTATTGATATTCTGAGATTTTATTAGTACTCTATATGGTATATAAGTGTATGTAAAGATCGTCAGAATCCAATTCCGAACACTTTGATTTTTCCCAGAAATCCACCAGATACAGAAAGAAGTGAGTATAAGGTAACGGGATAAATAGGATTTAAATTCAAGGATTTTAAGAGGGGATCATAAAAAGGAATATAAAATATTGAGGAAGGTTTAGGGGAACCCAAGTGATAAGATCCCGGATATGATTCCTCAAACGATAAACGAGAACGAAAGTTAAGCGAACCGTATAACAGATCAGCGGTCATTAGGCAAGCAATTAGGAGTTAATCAAGGAGGTTAGGGATGATGATATCATCAAACCAACAAGAAGAAGACAAGTGTAACAAGATGACCTAAGCTTGATGACCTAAGCATGACAAGTGGGAAGGATTGGTTGGTTGATTGTGAGCCACACATTTTTCACCATGGTAAAAATTTAATTTAATTCCAAGACAAAAGGAAGCAACCAACCAACAAATATCATAACACAAATACAAATTGAAAGTTGACTTTCCCATTTCAAGAAGAAAGCTCTCGGCTAAAACAAACCCAGCAACTTCAAACTGCCATATCTCCTTCAATACTCACTCAAATGTTGTTATCTATAGCTCGTTGGAAAGGTATTGAGATGGCCTACAACTCTTTTTCACAAGTCTCTTCCAAATAAGCAGGTAAGACCCTCATTTTTACAGTTCTTTAAATCGGACTTTTAGAAACTTCAAAGCCTAACTTTGTGTTCTTGATTTCTTTGGAAAGATCAAGCTCGTAGGAGGCTCCATAAGGCTTCCTAGTAACTTTCCACCCTCCAAGAAAGGTATAAATCTTCACACCCTTTATTAACAAGTTTGAATGTTGAAGTTTGGAGATGGTTTGGATGGATGAGTAGTAATTTGAATGATAAGCATGATTCGAGCTTAATTGTTAAGTAGTTTAGTTGAATTTGGAGATGTTATAATATATGATTGGATTGAGATCCTTGAGCTTATTATGACTGAAATCAGTAGCATTGATGTGTATCTTGAGTTGTTGTTGATTGGTAGTTGGATTGCTATGATTTGAAATGGTAAAAAATTTGGAAATCGCGTAAACATAGCCGTCGTAATGTCCGATTTACTTTAGACTGCTATTGTTCATAACATTATGACCCGAGAACTCCCTGCTAGGTTTTGAACATTGCCATTTTTAGATAGTTCATGTTACGAGCTTCGTTTTGATATGTGGTTCGTTTGATTCCGATGTACGGTTTAGGAGAAACGGTCATTTTAAGTAACGACGTTTCACGAACGAAACATTACCCCTCGCCTTACTTTGAAACATAGGTTAAAGACCTTAAATGACTAATTGGAGTATGAAACATTTATTTAAATTGTAATAGGCAGTTGGTAAGACACACGCGAAGGAATCGCCTTAAAACTCGTAATGGTTAATTTATTAAAAATGGTGGAGCCGAGGGTACTCTAGCGACTTAAGAGAATCAGTAAGCGCAAAGCGAGCGTTAGAGTCTAATTTGGTTAAAGTATAGATTTACAAGTGACTTCGGTTTAATTCCAACTTATATGTTGTTTATAGGTTACCAGACTCGTCCCAAGCCATTTGTAACCCCCAGTCGCTCAGGCAAGTTTTCTACCCGTTATACTGTTGTTGTGATGTATATGTGTATATGCATGATCTTGTGATAAATGCATATTTGTTATTAGCAAATTCTTGCGATATATTGTAGCATGTGATATGGTATATATGCATGCCTGTTTCGTATTCTTGATTTATATATCTGTTGGTTCAAATGCTTATTCGTTGCATAATACCTATGCTAGAGATAAGCGGTATTTGCGTATACCCTTAGTATAGGGGATCAAAAGGTGAACTTTTTCTAAAACCGGGAGGCGAGGCTCCCGAGTATAATATATATTTATATATATATATTGATATAGTTTTTAAAACTATTAATCGAATAAGGTTTATTCGATAACTTTATTTTATTTAATGAATATTATTACGAATATTCATTCGAGGGCTTATGACTTCTTTATTTTATTAAATGAATATTATTACGAATATTCATTCGAGGGCTTATGACTTCTTTATTTTATTAAATGAATATTATTACGAATATTCATTCGAGGGATTATGACTTCTTTATTTTATTAAATGAATATTATTTTGAATATTCATTCGAGGACTTATGACTCCTTTTATTTTATTATTTGAATATTCATTCGAGGGCTTATGACTCTTTTATATTATTTATTGAATATTATTTGAATATTCATTCGAGGGCTTATGACTCAGTTTATATTATTTAATGAATATTATTTGAATATTCATTTGAGGATCTATGACTCCGATTATTTGCTGAGATATGTTCTTTATTTTATTAAAGAATAAGGTGTCGATAATCAAACTTATCTTTGATTATTCAAATAAAGATAGTACTTTCGTATAAGTATATCTTTGGTTATTTAATACTCATTTCAAGTATAAGTTTTAAAACTTCTACTTCAATTATTTTTATAAAGATTATTCTTTATTGGAATATTATTTAAATAATAATATTCAGATATTTTCTAATATATTGGGACTGATTTATTTCATTAAATCAGCATTACTCCAAACACTCTTTAAAGTGTTTTCGAGTCTTCAAAATGATTTTTAAAAGTTAGAGCGGATCCCAAAACTCATTTTTATATTTAAGATCTTCCTTTTAAAGGAGATTTAAATACTCGTTCAAAACTTGAGGGATCCGGCTCAGTGGTGTATTTTACATTCGCAACAAGGTTGCTGTTTTGAGAAAACATCTTGATTACTTTCCCATCGTTCGGGAAGTAAGTTCATCTATTTGAGTCGGCATAAGCAACATGGGCTCAGTGGGCGTCCATGAAAGTGTAAGTGGCTCAGTGGGAGTCCATCAAATGCGTAAGTGGCTGAGTGGCAGTCCAACATAAGGTCCTATTGCGGCCAGGGTGATGACCAGTGGGGAATTCGTCCATCTACTAGTAGAAAAGGTTACTTATTGGTATCTTTGCCTGATCAGCAAGATATCAGGTTTATGCCAAGGTTTTCTCCTTTCCAAATTCATTGGATATTGCAACTCTGTTTATAATTTTCATAACAAAGGTTTTCAAGGAGTGTATGAAATGTATATATATAGGTGTATATATATCGGGATTTAATGAAGTATCTCGTAACTTCATTATTTATAATGATATTCAAAGATTGAATCTGTTCAAATCTTGTCTTGTAGTCTCATCTATGTGATGAACTTTTGAACTGATTATAACTTGAACGGTGGTAGTTCAAGTAATATTTGGAAAAGATATAAGTATATTGGGGTATCTTGTAACTTCATATTTTCAACTTATATCTAGTTAATGATTATCTTATGCATATCAAAGATTTTCAGAAAAACGTTGAGACAAGGGTAGATGTAATATCCCATATTTTCAAATATTATTATTATAATTATTTGGAATTAATATGTGATTTTTATGTGAATTTTTGTGAATTATATGATAAGTGGAATTGATGTTTGGGTGTTTATATGTGATATTCCTTGAGTGTTCTAATTTTTATATGTCTAGAATAAAATATAGATAATTGTGATATTTTTCTGGTAATTTTTGGAGTGTTATATGATTTCATAATGATTTATGTATTATTAATTATTTTCTGAGTAATTACCAAAATTATTTTATAAAGCCGGGAATCGTCCGACTTCAACCGTTTTTGCGTTTTTACAACCCGAAACTTTTCCGAAAACTCCTTCCTAACCTAATCTGGTAATTCCGGACATTTTCCGTGTTTTGATTTTTTCGATCCGGATTACGGTTTGACCCGTGCACGGCCCGGCGCAAGATTTTCGATACGATAGTTATTTCGGTAATCAATAAAACCCGTATTTTCGAGAGATGGGATATTTTTATATTATTCTCGTATATAGTGTTTTATAAAAAGTTCGGTTTTGATAATTATCCAATTCTGGTATTGAATTATATCGTTTTTGTAGTTACTTAGTGGCTAAGTAACTAATTTAATGATCCAAAACGATCCAGAACGATCCAATATTCCATAAATATAAATAGCCTATTTCTTATTTCGTTTATTCCGTTTATTCATTTGCAACCAGTTAAAACACCGTAAATACAGAAAAAACCCGAGAAACCGATACGTTCCCGAGAATCAAACACACGAACGAAGGCGTTATCGAACTCTGATTCGGGCGTGCAGCATATCAAAACGAAGCTCTCGAAATCTCCTTTCTGAATCAATCATCAGTTTCTGTCCAGAAATCATGGTAATTTTCTTATTTAATTATTTATATTCGAATTATTTGAAATTAAATGATGAATTTTTGTTCTTGATGTTGTTGATGTGATTTGATGCTTCTATGTTGTAGAGCATGTTTTTCTGGTCGATTTGGTATATTATACTTCAAAAATAGAGTTCAATATCATATAGAAATTGAGGTTTAATTTTCTGAAAATTTCTTGAATATGTGTTCTTGGTGTTCTTGAAAAATTCTGAAAATCAAAGTCAATTTTGAAGGCGTTATTGAACACCAAATCACAAGTATGAATAACCAAAATGAATCACAGATGATTCTCTATCATTTTATATCATCAAATCGTTTCAAGAGTTGTTAAATTTTAAAATCGATTTTTAGGGTAATATTCGAATTTTTGGGGGTTTATGATTTAGTGGGTTTTGATTGTGTGTGATGACCTGAGTAGATTGTAATCGTTCTTGGCGTTATTTTGACACTGGAATCATCGTGTTTGGTTAAGGATTGAGTGAATTCGAGTTTTTGCTGGAAAACTCGAGAAAACCGCCGGCGGTAATGGCTTTTTGGCCGGAGTTTGAATTCTGCGACTTCGTTCTTGTCGTTGTTGGTACTGTTATGTTGCAGGGTTGATGTAGAACAAAACCCAGCTGAGAAACGAGGACGCGGGGGGGGGGGTTTTTCGATGGTAATTGGCATCGCCGGAGTCCGGCTAGTACCGCCGGAAACTGGGTTTAATCCCCAGAATCCGGTGTGTTCATGCCCGACCTGGTTGGATCATGAACGACCCGGTTTTAACCCGTTTCCCTGACCCGGTTTAGATCCTGTTTTCTCCTATTCCAAAATCAAAAACATGTTTCTGTAATTTCTATTTTATTTTAAATCAAAATTTAGTTTCTTTTATTCTGAAAATTCATTTTTATTTTCAAAATCAATATTTTAAGTTCTGAAAATTTATTGTAATTCAAAAATAAATCTTAATTAGTTAATTAACTAATTTTAGTTGATAATTAATTATTTAATTAGTCAATTAATTTAAATATTAATTGATTAATTAATTTAATTAGTTATTAATTAATTTTAATTGATTATTTAATTAGATTTAATTATTTAAAATTGATTTAAAAATTCTGAAAAATAGTTTCGAGCTTTAAGATATTATTTTAAATTATTTTCCAGGCTCGATAAATCTTATAAAATTATTTTAGGGTGTTTGAGCCCTATTATTTAATGATTAAATGATTCGGAGATCGTTTTTATTCCGAAAAATGTTCAAAAATTCATAATAAATAAACCGTTTGTCCGTTTAATACGAAACGAACGCGTACAGACTCAGAAAAATATTCTACTTTCATTAAAAATACTTTCGAGACCCAAATCCTTTTTTTTCGAAAGGTCGTTTGTTTACAAGTTATTCTGAGTCGATTATTGATCGAAAAATCATATTTTTGACCTGATTTCAGTTTTAAACATATCGAGTCGACCCTTTTGACGAACCGAGTCATATGTGATATGAATTATGTGATACGTGGATTATGTACTTACGTGCTATGTGAATTATGTGCATATGTGGACCAAGAGTCTTGTATTTATCGGTTATATTTATGTGTGGGCTATCGTATGGGTAGACGATAGGATTTTGATGCGTAGTTCGTCGAGTGATTATCGTTTAGATGATTAAAGTTCTATATTTTAATTATAGATGCGGATCATTCGAGTTGATCAGGACAAGGTGTTGGATAAAGAGTGAGATGGAATGGAAGTAGATATCTGGCTTCTAGCAATCGCAGGAACAGCATATCAGTAAGGTGTTGAAAAGCAGGACGGAGATGTCTTGAGACAGAATGTCAGAATAGATGCGGTTGTGCGAGTGTGACTAACTGCTAAAACCCAAAGGCAAGTACCCCTGACTTCACTTATCATTCAAGTGACGTTTATTTCGAATTATATTATGCAAGTATTGTTTTCCCTATTCTCTGTTCGGAATAAATAAATGTTTTACATATCGCTGAATTAAATAATTCTGTTTATGCAAGTATTCGTCCGCTATTCTATGTTCAGAGTGGCTAAGTGATTTTACTTATCCAATTATCGGATTTATAAATGTTGTGGATTTTGAGAAATATGACGTTGTTTTGGTTTTCTGCCCAAGTGAATGGGCGAATAAAATTATTTCGGGTGTCGGTTATTATGACCCCATTTCAAATAAAAGGTTTTAAGATTGGATGGTTGCGTAAGAGGCTGTGGCGGCGGTCCAGCGTGAGCTATGTGTTATATAGGATATAACACCTTGCTAGGCCGATATGTGCCTTGGGTACCCCTTTGTTTAGTTGGATATGCTTCGGCATACCGGTGTTGCTCCGCGGCTGATCACCGGCGGCAACACACCGTCGTTCGAGGATTCCAATCTAAATTATGATATTGTTTTGATATTCATAGAATAAATGATTTATTAACTGATTCTGTTTTGGATTAAAAGTGAATTGTGGCTTTGATTCAGTTTCTGATTTTGTGGATACTTACGTTGTTGTTAAATATCAAAGGTGGTATTAGTATAGATGATTGATGTTGACTTCAGTATGGGTGTTGTGAGCATCAAAGTTCGTATTGATATCTAATTTGATATGACAACAAAATAAGTATTAATATTAAGAGTTGAGTTTTGAGTAAAGTTTATGATTCAATCCATAATCATTGTTTCATGTTATTGTGGTTTACGATATTTCCGTAAACACTGTTTTACGAGTTTTATTCTCGTCAAGATTCAAAGTATTGCTGAAGCCTTTCGCTTGAAAATATCAAAAAGAGTTTATAATTCAGCAATTATGATTTTAAATGTTCTGCTCTAATGCAGATATCGGTTTTATATCAAACGACCCTATATATACTATAATGATCTTGCTGAGCATTTCTTCCGCTCATACTTGCCTGTTTTTAAATTTAACCTCCAGTGAGGATTAGCTTGCGCTACTTAGCTGCGAAATTCGAGGAAGCAAAGAAGAAGCTCTTGGAAGGTGGTTGGTCCAGGGTTTACGGAGTAGTGTAAGTTTTATTGTATAAAGTTGTTTATATTATATTATATATAGTTGTATATTTTATTTGGGCCTAGTATACTTCATTTCGAAGTTATACTAGTGGGTTTAGTTTTGAGTTGGAATTTATTGAAATGAGTTTTAAAAGAAAGTGAAAAATTTATTTGTGGAATTTGGATATCTTGTTTCTAGAACTGTAACCTTAAAAGATCTTGGATTAGTTTGGGGTCATTTATGATAAATATCTTCCGCTGACATTTAATTTTGATTAAACAGGTTATTTTGGATTGAGGTTTCATAGTGACGACCAAATCTTCTGACCCCGGATTTGGGGGCGTTACAGGTTGGTATCAGAGCTGAGGTTATAGTAAACTAGAAACGAGAGTGTGTAGGAGTGTGTATAGCTATGTGAGGACGCTTGAGCTCATATCGAGTTCCTGTTGGACTATCGGATATAGTACCAACGAGTAAGTTAAGATAAGGCGTATTCGTTTGAGATGATTGTGCTGAGCTGGATGGAACTCCGGAAAGCTGCAAACTTCTATGATGGAATCTTTCGAGACTACTACGATTCGATGACGATGGAGATTATCGATATCATTGGAACGTGAAGAAGTGTCTAGAAGTGGGTGACGATTTAACTGGAGAGTTCAAATTGAAGATAAATATTAAGACTTTGGCAATACCTTTTCTTTCTATAATTCCTTTTGACATCTCTCAAAAAGAAGTAATTGTTAGAGGATATATTCCCTAACACTCATTTTCAATCATAACTGTGTTTTAAATGTGCCGGAGGCTGTCGTGAAGCCTATTTTTCAGGTTTTGATAGCTCTGTCAAGTTATGATAATTAATTCCACTTTTCTTATTTGGTGGATAGTTTCTTGGTAATGTGACACCACTTGCTCATTTGGTGTCAGAATTTTGTTCTCTGGATTTCATTTCCTTCAGAAATATCATCTTTGAAACATTTTC
The DNA here is from genome assembly GCF_009905375.1 of Apium graveolens. Classification (NCBI taxonomy): domain Eukaryota; kingdom Viridiplantae; phylum Streptophyta; class Magnoliopsida; order Apiales; family Apiaceae; genus Apium; species Apium graveolens. Next base: position 103,682,578 of record NC_133655.1, on the reverse strand, counting down.
AGTTTTATTCATCTGAGTTTGAATTCTTTTTATATTCTTTTATTCTGACTGAGATGAACAACCCTAACTGTAGGGGACACAAGGTATACCTGTCTGTGTGATAGGAGTTGGATGGGACGCCATCACTTGTGTGTATTGTGAATACATGAAGGTTAATAACCTTTAGTAGTGTCTTAATTTGGGCACGCAATACCAAGTTCATTTGATCATATTGATCTCTCAGTTATTCTTTTATTTCAACAATACTTTTTCTCAAATTCAGATTTTGGTTCCATTATGGTATCAAATTCTTTTCTTTTTGAAATTTCATGATTTTTATCATCTCAAATATTCGAAGGTATGCCAATCAAGTTAAGTTGAGTATCCTGGTCAAGTCAAAGTAAGGCGGTGTGACAGAAAGTTGGTTAGAAAACCCTTAGTGCTTTCTTCTGCTGATTCCGAGGACGGAATCCTTATAAGGTGGGTAGATTGTAATATCCCATATTTTCAAATATTATTATTATAATTATTTGGAATTAATATGTGATTTTTATGTGAATTTTTGTGAATTATATGATAAGTGGAATTGATGTTTGGGTGTTTATATGTGATATTCCTTGAGTGTTCTAATTTTTATATGTCTAGAATAAAATATAGATAATTGTGATATTTTTCTGGTAATTTTTGGAGTGTTATATGATTTCATAATGATTTATGTATTATTAATTATTTTCTGAATAATTACCAAAATTATTTTATAAAGCCGGGAATCGTCCGACTTCAACCGTTTTTGCATTTTTACAACCCGAAACTTTTCCGAAAACTCCTTCCTAACCTAATCTGGTAATTCCGGACATTTTCCGTGTTTTGACTTTTTCGATCCGGATTACGGTTTGACCCGTGCACGGCCCGGCGCAAGATTTTCGATACGATAGTTATTTCGGTAATCAATAAAACCCGTATTTTCGAGAGACGGGATATTTTTATATTATTCTCGTATATAGTGTTTTATAAAAAGCTCGGTTTTGATAATTATCCAATTCTGGTATTGAATTGTATCATTTTTGTAGTTACTTAGTGGCTAAGTAACTAATTTAATGATCCAAAACGATCCAGAACGATCCAATATTCCATAAATATAAATAGCCTATTTCTTATTTCGTTTATTCCGTTTATTCATTTGCAACCAGTTAAAACACCGTAAATACAAAAAAAACCCGAGAAACCGATACGTTCCCGAGAATCAAACACACGAACGAAGGCGTTATCGAACTCCGATTCGGGCGTGCAGCATATCAAAACGAAGCTCTCGAAATCTCCTTTCTGAATCAATCATCAGTTTCTGTCCAGAAATCATGGTAATTTTCTTATTTAATTATTTATATTCGAATTATTTGAAATTAAATGATGAATTTTTGTTCTTGATGTTGTTGATGTGATTTGATGCTTCTATGTTGTAGAGCATGTTTTTCTGGTCGATTTGGTATATTATACTTCAAAAATAGAGTTCAATATCATATAGAAATTGAGGTTTAATTTTCTGAAAATTTCTTGAATATGTGTTCTTGGTGTTCTTGAAAAATTCTGAAAATCAAAGTCAATTTTGAAGGCGTTATTGAACACCAAATCACAAGTATGAATAACCAAAATGAATCACAGATGATTCTCTATCATTTTATATCATCAAATCGTTTCAAGAGTTGTTAAATTTTAAAATCGATTTTTAGGGTAATATTCGAATTTTTGGGGGTTTATGATTTAGTGGGTTTTGATTGTGTGTGATGACCTGAGTAGATTGTAATCGTTCTTGGCGTTATTTTGACACTGGAATCATCGTGTTTGGTTAAGGATTGAGTGAATTCGAGTTTTTGCCGGAAAACTCGAGAAAACCGCCGGCGGTAATGGCTTTTTGGCCGGAGTTTGAATTCTGCGACTTCGTTCTTGTCATTGTTGGTACTGTTATGTTGCAGGGTTGATGTAGAACAAAACCCAGCTGAGAAACGAGGACGCGGGGGGGTTTTTCGATGGTAATTGGCATCGCCGGAGTCCGGCTAGTACCGCCGGAAACTGGGTTTAATCCCCAGAATCCGGTGTGTTCATGCCCGACCTGGTTGGATCATGAACGACCCGGTTTTAACCCGTTTCCCTGACCCGGTTTAGATCCTGTTTTCTCCTATTCCAAAATCAAAAACATGTTTCTGCAATTTCTATTTTATTTTAAATCAAAATTTAGTTTCTTTTATTCTGAAAATTCATTTTTATTTTCAAAATCAATATTTTAAGTTCTGAAAATTTATTGTAATTCAAAAATAAATCTTAATTAGTTAATTAACTAATTTTAGTTGATAATTAATTATTTAATTAGTCAATTAATTTAAATATTAATTGATTAATTAATTTAATTAGTTATTAATTAATTTTAATTGATTATTTAATTAGATTTAATTATTTAAAATTGATTTAAAAATTCTGAAAAATAGTTTCGAGCTTTAAGATATTATTTTAAATTATTTTCCAGGCTCAATAAATCTTATAAAATTATTTTAGGGTGTTTGAGCCCTATTATTTAATGATTAAATGATTCGGAGATCGTTTTTATTCCGAAAAATGTTCAAAAATTCATAATAAATAAACCGTTTGTCCGTTTAATACGAAACGAACGCGTACAGACTCAGAAAAATATTCTGCTTTCATTAAAAATACTTTCGAGACCCAAATCCTTTTTTTTCGAAAGGTCGTTTGTTTACAAGTTATTCTGAGTCGATTATTGATCGAAAAATCATATTTTTGACCTGATTTCAGTTTTAAACATATCGAGTCGACCCTTTTGACGAACCGAGTCATATGTGATATGAATTATGTGATACGTGGATTATGTACTTACGTGCTATGTGAATTATGTGCATATGTGGACCAAGAGTCTTGTATTTATCGGTTATATTTATGTGTGGGCTATCGTATGGGTAGACGATAGGATTTTGATGCGTAGTTCGTCGAGTGATTATCGTTTAGATGATTAAAGTTCTATATTTTAATTATAGATGCGGATCATTCGAGTTGATCAGGACAAGGTGTTGGATAAAGAGTGAGATGGAATGGAAGTAGATATCTGGCTTCTAGCAATCGCAGGAACAGCATATCAGTAAGGTGTTGAAAAGCAGGACGGAGATGTCTTGAGACAGAATGTCAGAATAGATGCGGTTGTGCGAGTGTGACTAACTGCTAAAACCCAAAGGCAAGTACCCCTGACTTCACTTATCATTCAAGTGACGTTTATTTCGAATTATATTATGCAAGTATTGTTTTCCCTATTCTCTGTTCGGAATAAATAAATGTTTTACATATCGCTGAATTAAATAATTCTGTTTATGCAAGTATTCGTCCGCTATTCTATGTTCAGAGTGGCTAAGTGATTTTACTTATCCAATTATCGGATTTATAAATGTTGTGGATTTTGAGAAATATGACGTTGTTTTGGTTTTCTGCCCAAGTGAATGGGCGAATAAAATTATTTCGGGTGTCGGTTATTATGACCCCATTTCAAATAAAAGGTTTTAAGATTGGATGGTTGCGTAAGAGGCTGTGGCGGCGGTCCAGCGTGAGCTATGTGTTATATAGGATATAACACCTTGCTAGGCCGATATGTGCCTTGGGTACCCCTTTGTTTAGTTGGATATGCTTCGGCATACCGGTGTTGCTCCGCGGCTGATCACCGGCGGCAACACACCGTCGTTCGAGGATTCCAATCTAAATTATGATATTGTTTTGATATTCATAGAATAAATGATTTATTAACTGATTCTGTTTTGGATTAAAAGTGAATTGTGGCTTTGATTCAGTTTCTGATTTTGTGGATACTTACGTTGTTGTTAAATATCAAAGGTGGTATTAGTATAGATGATTGATGTTGACTTCAGTATGGGTGTTGTGAGCATCAAAGTTCGTATTGATATCTAATTTGATATGACAACAAAATAAGTATTAATATTAAGAGTTGAGTTTTGAGTAAAGTTTATGATTCAATCCATAATCATTGTTTCATGTTATTGTGGTTTACGATATTTCCGTAAACACTGTTTTACGAGTTTTATTCTCGTCAAGATTCAAAGTATTGCTGAAGCCTTTCGCTTGAAAATATCAAAAAGAGTTTATAATTCAGCAATTATGATTTTAAATGTTCTGCTCTAATGCAGATATCGGTTTTATATCAAACGACCCTATATACTATAATGATCTTGCTGAGCATTTCTTCCGCTCATACTTGCCTGTTTTTAAATTTAACCTCCAGTGAGGATTAGCTTGCGCTACTTAGTTGCGAAATTCGAGGAAGCAAAGAAGAAGCTCTTGGAAGGTGGTTGGTCCAGGGTTTACGGACTAGTGTAAGTTTTATTGTATAAAGTTGTTTATATTATATTATATATAGTTGTATATTTTATTTGGGCCTAGTATACTTCATTTCGAAGTTATACTAGTGGGTTTAGTTTTGAGTTGGAATTTATTGAAATGAGTTTTAAAAGAAAGTGAAAAATTTATTTGTGGAATTTGGATATCTTGTTTCTAGAACTGTAACCTTAAAAGATCTTGGATTAGTTTGGGGTCATTTATGATAAATATCTTCCGCTGGCATTTAATTTTGATTAAACAGGTTATTTTGGATTGAGGTTTCATAGTGACGACCAAATCTTCTGACCCCGGATTTGGGGGCGTTACAGTAGATATATGAGATCACCTTGCAACGATATTTTTATACAGTTATAAACTGGAACTCTGTGTATATTATGCATGGAAGAGGACTTCCAAGATTTTGAAAAGTATATATGTATATATACTGAATATTTTGCGACTTCATCGCATTAAGATATCAAACTTGGTTCATTTCTTTTGACCAAGACTTTCATGAGTACTATGAGAAGGCTCATATATTGTTAATCATTATACATATTATTTTGGTGGGCTTGCTGCTCACCCTTGTTTTCTTCTTTCATCACACAACAACAGATAGAAAAGATGAACAGGACCAAGCTCCCGATTCGCAAGCGGTTAAAAAATGCTCCGCAGTCTTCTGAAAGCGTTGATGCCATCGTAGCTGAGGTAGGAGCTACCAATAGGCTAGGTTTTCAACTATTGATGAACCAGACTTATGTATAATATGAATTGTAATAATGGCAAGGAATATGTAAATTTATTCAGAACCTTTTTAAGGTGTAACGGTTTATAATTGTGGAATATAAGGACTTGTGTTATTTTTGAGTGTTCATCTCTGAGACTATAACTTGTGGTGTGTGTGTTTATTGTGGGGTCACAGTACAGAGTAGTTGATTATTTATTAAGATTGGGTGTTATTAAGGGAAATGGAACTCATGACAACCCGGATCCCCGACCCCGGATTTGGGGGTGTTACAACACACTTCCTACCAATCAACAAAAGATACACCGTAGACAAGTTGGTAGATATTTACTTGAAGGAAATTGTAGTGAGACACGGCGTTCCTGTAACCATAGTGTCAGATAGAGACCCAAGGTTTAATTCCCGATTTCGGAGAAGCTTCCAGGAATACGTAGGCACCAGACTAAACATGAGTACCGCTTACCACCCCCAGACTGATGGACAAAGCGAAAGGACTATTCAGACCCTAGAAGATATGCTACGAGTATGTGCCATTGATTTTAAAGGAAATTGGGATGACCACTTACCCCTGATCGAATTTTCTTACAATAATAGCTATCACGCTAGCATAGGAATGCCCCCGTATAAAGCTCTTTACGGAAGAAGATGTCGCTCTCCCCTGTGTTGGGATGAAGTTGGAGAACTCAAGATATTAGGACCAGAGTTAGTCCAACAGACCAGGGAAATGGTAGGACTCATCAGGAAAAGACTGGTAGCAGCCCAGGACAAACAAAAGAAGTACGCCGACCAGACCAGGAAGGATAGGGAATATGAAGTAGGAGATTATGTGCTATTGAAGGTATCTCCGTGTAAAGGAGTGATGAGATTTGGAAACAAAGGGAAGCTGAGTCCCAGATTCATAGGACCCTTTGAAAGTTTGAGGAGAATAGGACCTCTAGCTTACGAGCTCGCCTTGCCTCCTAATTTGCAATAAGTGCACAACGTATTCCAAGTGTCCATGTTAAGGAAGTACCATGCAGATGCACGACATGTAATAGAATACGAGCATGTAGATTTACAACCAGACCTGACCTACATCGAGCAACCAGTAAGGGTAATGGACCAAAAAAAGCAAGTGCTGAGTAACAAGACTGTGAAGCTGGTTAGGATCTTATGGAGAAATCAAAATGTTGAAGAATCAACTTGGGAACTTGAAGACGCAATGAGGAATAGATATCCCCACTTATTTTCTAATTGATTCCGGGACGAAATCCTTGTTAGATGGGAAGACTGTAATAACTCGAATTTTTGAGACCTTGTAAAATGTTTAATGAATAGAAACTCTGACGGACGGGAAAAAATTTTGAGCCCACACTATGTAGTGCATGAGAAAATGAGTTTCGGAGTTGATATTACGACTATACGTATCAAATGAGTGTATATAAATGCTATTAGTTTTCAAAGAAAACGAACTTTGAAAAATGACCGTATTTACGACTCATCGAGGATTATGGGAATCACAATATAATTACGAGATTAAAACCCTACAGATTTATATTCAAGTAGGATAAATAAAAATATAAGGAATAAATATGAAAGGAATTACGTCACGAACCATTTACGAGTAAGTATTACGAAAACGTTTAAGCAAACTAGCGAACGCGTAAACGATTAAATAAACGTAATGCACTAACTAAACCATGGTAAGAAAGTAACCATGGTTACTTCATCAAATAGTGAGCTAACTATAGGATGATCAAGCTAGCTAGAAAAATAGTGTGCTAAGGAAGCTAACCTTGTAGTTTAGCTTGTAACCTAGTAAGCTATTAAGATTTGTCCCTAAGATTTGCAACCAAGAATCAACCTAGAATGCTATACTAGGAGAATAAAATCAATTGCAAGATATCACCCCATCTTCCTAGAAGAAACCTAGAAAATCAACCAAGTTCAGCAACCAAGAGGAGTATAAATACCCCCGAATCACAATTGCTTCCATTCGGCAATTTGAAGAAAAAAAGAGAAATCCAATTCAAAATCTCAAAGTTCTAGCTCTTGTAAAATCATCCAATTAATTCTCAAACCCCCTAGAAATTAAACTAAGGTAAGAAAATTCTTTCATCTCTTTTTATCAAGGTTTGATGGGTGAAATAAATTCAAGAAACTCACTAGTGAATAGTATGAATAGTAACCTCTCTTTGGTTTCTTGATTTCAATTGTGGTTTTAGGTTCTAAAAATCATACCAAGCACTTCCAAGCCTCCACCATCCTGAATAACATATCTCAAGCTTTCAAGAAAGGTAAAAATCTTTGGCCCAACTTTATTTAAGATTCATTTTTAAGATCCATTTAGTATGTGGTAGTAAACCTAGTGTAATGAGTGTTATTGGTGAAATCTTGATAATTAAGTTAAGTAGATTTAAGGTTGGTTGTTGTTGCCTCAAGAATGATGTTCTTGAGAAGATTTTGTGTGTTGATGATGATATGATGATTGTCGGTGGTTGTGTTAAGAGTTAGGACGTAAACGAAACCCCGATCATAAACATAACTCCGATAAAACCAACGAATCATAACTTTAAGTTTCTGCAGAAAGTCCCGAAGTTGTAAACTGTAGTTTCTTGAAAAATAACCCTTTTTTAGGATAGACAATGTTATAAGGATCGTTTAGGCACTTGAATCGCTTGATTCCGATTTACGGATCAAAAGTTATGGTCATTTTAGTAAAAGTGATTTACGCGACAAAAACTGCTACAAATCACGAACTTTAAAAATATAAAGGATAGACAGTGTTCATCAATCATGAAATTTTTACAGAGAGTAAAATATTGAGTTTCCTAACTTCCATAAAAATTTCAAGTGAAAATAATGATTTCTCAATTTTATAAAAATGTCGGAGCCGAGACCGCGCAAGTAGAAACCGTAAGAATCCATAAGCGGAGCCGACGACGATAATAAGAATGAACCTAAGACGTTTAGAAAAATGAAGAGACCATAATATGATTATGACTTAAAGGAATAATAAGGGTAGTATAAGTTGAGAGGGTGTATAATAAGTAGCACATGAGTGTGAGTCGCCGTAAATTAGAACGGCACCTAACGAAATGAAATGTGTTTATGGTTATAGATTTCCGAGCAGAACCTAGAGCATCCTCCACCTCGAGATACCCGGGAAAGTTTCCGAACCCAACTCCATTTTTACTGTTTTGTTGTGAAAGGATTGTTTTACTATCATTGCATAAATACCGTGCTTGCCATGATACGTAGTTGTTGAAATTTCGCATAATGTAGCGATATTGTACGATAAAGTATATATCGTGAAATGTTATTTCACTTTAAAGCGTGACGTATTATATAAGACTGAGAGTCGGTCGGAATTTAAGATAAAACCCGGTAATCATTGCGGCGATATTATAGGACGGTTATAAGTCCATAGTAGTACATTTTAAAGGGACTCATCGTCCACTTACGAAACATTAAAACACCTTGAACTTTTATTAAAAAGATTTCCCAACGATCATATTCCCTCAACTATATTTTATTATTCGAATAATAAATACTATATACTTATTCCTTATTATGGGAGTAGTATACTCCAGCGATTAATTATTTCAAACCCGATTAATCACTATAGATTATTAATTATGGAGACACAAACTAGTTGAGGAATATTATTTTAAATATTCTTTTAGAGAGTAAACTCATTCGAGGTTTAATTATTTATCGACTATTATTTAATTAATTATTATTCTTAAAGGGTTTATTATTGATTTTAAAATCATAAATCCTGATTTAAAAAATATACTTTCTGATTTCAGAATATCATTCGAATAATTTCAGATCGTCGGTGAATATTATCCCGACTTATTTAATATGTTGAATATAGTTTCAAGGAGAAACTTTCCCCCTTATTAATTATCTGTTGACAACGGTCAACTCACATCCTTAGTATTTCCTCCGAAATTCTCAGAAGTACGTATATACATATATATACACTTATATCTTAGAGAGATAAGTTGTTTCTATCAACAAGCAAAACGCTTGGGGAACTTCGATGTGGTTCGAGTTCTCGAGATTGATAGAATTCTTTTAAATGACAAGGGAGGGGTAGACTCTGGTACTCAGTGTGCTAGATGGACTACCAAAGGTACCGCAGGCGAAGGTACTCAGTGTACTCAGGAACTTGTGAAGTATGTGTATACCTGAAAATGGGACACGTAGCCCGAATGCGGCAAGGGTGATAACCGGGATACGAAGGTGTCGTCCTTCTACTAGTAAAAAAGGTTACTATTATCGTATTATGACTGATCATCATATACGGTGGCTCCAACGAGTATCCTAATTCTTCCAATTGGAATTAAGATGCAATACCGTAACACAAGCCTAGGTGCTGGGATTACTATTAAGGTATTCGCAGGATATTAAAATCCCTTAAAGAATTATTTTCATAAGAACGTGTGTATCACCAAGGAAAACTATTTTCGAATAAAACATAATTATCATATATAATGTTATCATACAGTCATTTTCATACTGTACATTATTATGCTGGGCATTATAGCTCGCACTTGTTTTCTTAAATTGACACAACACAACAGTGAATCAAGATGCCTGCCATGAGAACCACAGCCAGGAAACGGGTAGGAAATGGCCAGCTGTTCCGTAGATTGTTTGGTGATGTACCACAGGTAGTCAGAATAAGTTGGATTAGTTTTCAGTTGTTTTTAGTTCGGCTCATTTATAAGTATGACTTATGTAAGGTAAGAAATAAGAAATGTATATTTGGTCGGCGGACTAGCCTTACTTAAAGGTTACTCTCCGGTAAGACTAAATCACTTTTGGGTTGTAATAATTATCACTTGATGGTTGAAATTACTCTAGTTATGAGTGGTTCATTTCCAAGACAATAACCTGTAAGTGTGTGTGTGTGATAAGTATGGGGTCGTGAAGCGTGAGTATTTATATATTGTAGTGTGAGTGTGTGGTTGTAAGAGTTTAGATGGCATGGCCTCCGAGACTCCTGACCCCGGGTTTTGGGGCGCCACATAATTTCACTTAATTTAGAAGTAGAGAGTGCATAGCCCATGGAGTTAAGCATATTAACAATTTCAGTGTCTGTGTGTGGTGAAGTTACAGTATTATCAGAATTTTGAAACATGCTTTAACAATGTCACTATTAACATAGAATTCCCTACCTTTAATAGTGAAAGTGATAGTCTTATCAGCTGAGTTGTATGTTACAATCATCCTTATCTCTTCAACAACTTCACAGTATATGGTGGGTGATTCCAGCATGGCATAGTTGAGTTTGCAATTTTTCACAAAATCCATCATCTTGTGGTAGTCGCCAGACTGTTGAATCCCCTAGTTCACAAGAGCAGTGAAGTTGTTCTTCTCATAGATAAATCCAGTTTGAGACATTATCTTGACGACTGGTGCCATTGTTAGAGAGTAAAAACTTGCAGAGAGAGAGAGTAAGTGCTTTTGAGAAAGAGAGAAGTTAGAGTAGATGATTTGAGAATGATAAAAGAAAAGCAATAAAAATGAATTATGCTTTTATACTATCTCAAAAATAACTATCAAAAATAATAAAGTAAAATAAAGTGACCAATAAGAATTGTCCAAAATAGTCGTTTAAAAAATAAACTGTAAAAATTCCATCAATTATCCGTTATGTTATGCTTATAAACTGTAAGTATACTCGATGGATAATTTTTAGAGAATCAACGCCTAAAAATAAGACAATTCTACGGATGAGGATAAATCAGTTATCCATCGAGACATAAAATATTCCAGAAAAATAATTGATTTTATTAACAATATGTATACCGACGGATGATCAAACTCGATGGATAATGATCATCCGTCGAGATGTAAATTTTGACTTAGCCAAAATTTCATTCAAGACTGAAAAATCAATTAAATTTCTAGCTGCATTACATCTTGCAAAATATCTATAAAGATTCAAGAGAAATTTAGCATACCTAACTCACTTACCAACCTTGAAAAGGTGGATTCATCCAATGGCTTGGTAAATATATCTGTAAGCTGCTTTTCACTTAGAACAAAATGTAGTTCCACAGTACCATTCATTACATGTTCCCTTATGAAGTGGTACTTGATATCTATGTGCTTTGTTCTTGAATGTTGTACTGCATTTTCAGTGATGGCAATTGCACTTGTGTTATCACAGAAAATAGGAATCCTTTCCACTTGCAGACCATAGTCTAGCAATTGGTTTCTCATCCATAAAATCTGTGCGCAGCAACTGCCAGCAACAATGTACTCAGCTTCAGCTGTAGAAGTAGAAACTGAATTTTGCTTTTTACTGAACCAGGACACAAGCTTGTTTCCTAGAAATTGACAGGTTCCTGTTGTACTTTTTCTATCAATTTTACAACATGCATAATCTGCATCTAAATAACCAGTTAGATCAAAACCAGAATCTCTAGGGTACCAAATGCCAAGTTTTGGTGTTCCCTTGAGATATCTGAAAATTCTCTTAATAGCTACTAAGTGAGATTCTCTAGGATCCGCCTGAAATCTAGCACAAAGATATGTAGCAAACATTATATCTGGCCTACTAGCTATTAAGTACAGAAGTGAGCCAACCATGCCCATATAACTTGAAATATTCACAGACTTTTCAGTAGTGTTTAAGTCAAGCTTAGTGGCAGTAGCCATGGGAGTTTTTGCAGATGTGCAATCCATTAGATCAAACTTCTTTAAAAGATCATGAATGTATTTAGTTTGACTAATGAATATTCCATCACTAACTTGCTTAACTTGCAAACCAAGAAAGTAAGTTAGTTCTCCCATCATGCTGATTTCATACTTACTTTGCATCAATTTGGCAAATTTTTTGCAAAGTTTTTCATCTGTAGAACCAAAAATAATGTCATCTACATAAATTTGAACAAGTATACTAGAGCCACTAACATTTCTAAAGATTAAAATTTTGTCTACAGTACCTCTAGTGAAGTGATTCTCTAAAAGTGTCATACCAGGCTCTAGGTGCTTTCTTCAGTCCATAAAGTGCTTTCAAAAGATAGTAAACATATTCTGGAAAATTTGGATCTTCAAAACCAGGAAGCTGACTGACATAGACTTCCTCCTCCAAATCTCCTTTCAGAAAGGCACTTTTGACATCCATTTGATAGACCTTGAAATTGGCATGGGCTGCATAGGCTAAGAATATTCTGATGGCTTCAAGTCTTGAAACAGGAGAAAATGTTTTATCAAAATCTATTCCTTCTTATTGACAATAGCCCTTAGCAACCAATCTAGCTTTGTTCCTGACTACTATGCTATTTTCATCCATCTTGTTTCTGAATACCCATTTCGTGTCTATTGGATTCTTTCCTTTAGGCTTGGGTACCAGCTTCCATACCTTATTCCTTTCAAATTGGTTTAGCTCCTCCTGCATAGCTAAAATCCAATCAGGATCCAACAAAGCTTCTTCTACCTTCTTTGGTTCTTCCTTAGAGAGGAAGCTGCTGTATAGACATTCTTCCTGAGTTGCTCTCCTTGTTTGAACTCTGGAAGATACATCACCAATGATGAGCTCAAAGGGGTGATCCTTTGTCCATTTCCTTTGTTGAGGTAGATTAGCTCTAGATGAAGAGGCCTCATTATTTTCTTGATGTGTGATTGAGTTTTGATTAGTAGAAACTCCCCCTGAATTAATGGATCTCTGATTTGAGAAAAGGGGAACTTTCTATATGTGATCTATTCTGACTTCCAGCTTCTTTTGATGACCTGACGGATGGTGAATTTTGAGTACCGACGGATGAAGTTAGTTGTCTCCCGATGGATAAAGCAGATTGTCTCCCGACGGATGAAGCATTTTGCAACTCGACAGATGTTGAATTTTGTGCTTCAGTGGTAGTGGATTTTTCTGCATTATCCTTTGATATTGTTTCTTGATCACTTTCATCATTACTGTCATCACTAACCATCTCCACATTGTCAAATTTAAGCCTCTCATGGTAATCTCCATCTTGCAGTCCTTCAATCTTTTTATCATTAAACACAACATGTATTGATTCCACAACAATGTTGGTTCTTAGATTGTAGACTCTATATGCTTTACCAACAGCATATCCAACAAAAATTCCTTCATCTTCTTTAGCATCATACTTCCCATTCTGATCAATTTGATTTCTCAGGATATAACATTTGCAGCCAAAGACATGAAGAAAATTTAGAGTTGGCTTCTTGTTTTTGAACAATTGATAGGGAGTCATGCATTTTGCTTGATTAACCAGAGAGATATTCTGAGTGTAGCATGCAGTATTTACAGCTTCAGCCCAGAAATATGTTGGTAACTTAGACTCTTTAAGCATTATCCTTGCAGCTTCAATAAGTGATATGTTCTTTCTTTCTACTACTCCATTTTGTTGTGGAGTTCTTGCTGCTGAAAACTCTTGCAAAATCCCATTTTCTTCATAAAATACTCCCATGAAAGAATTCTAAAACTCAGTTCCATTGTCACTTCTGATTCTTCTAACTTTGAAATCAAAATGATTGTTGACTTGCCTTATGTGATTGATGATGATTTCACTAGCCTCATCTTTGGACTTAAGGAAATATGTCCAAGAGAACTTTGAAAAATCGTCTACAATTACTAGGAAAAATCTTTTCCTTGATATGGACAACACATTAACTGGTCCAAACAAATCCATGTGAAGTAATTGCAAAGGTTCTTCAATTGTTGAATCAAGCTTCTTTCTAAAAGATGCTTTAATTTGCTTTCCCTTTTGATAAGCATCACACAGTCCATCCTTAGAAAACTCCACTTGAGGAATGCCTCTAACCAGTTCTTTCTTTACAAGTTCATTCATGGTCTTGAAGTTTAGATGGGATAGCTTCTTGTGTCATCGCCAACTTTCATCTTGACTTGCTTTACTGAGAAGACAGGTAATAGATTCTGCATTTGATGAGTTGAAGTCAGCTAAGTACATATTTCCTTTTCTCACTCCAGTGAGAACCACTTTGTTGCTCCTCTTGTTTGTCACAACACATGCTTCTGAGGTGAAGGTTACTGAATTGCCTTTATCACACAGCTGGCTGATACTCAACAAATTATGCTTGAGACCATCCACTAAGGCAACCTCCTCAATGATGACATTGTCTTTTGAAATCAAGCCATATCCCACAGTATAACCCTTGCTTTCATCTCCAAAAGTAATACTTGGGCCAGCTCTCTCCTTGAACTCTGTGAGCAGGGTAGAATCACCAGTCATGTGTCTTGAACAACCACTATCCAAGTACCAGAGATTCTTTATGTTTCCCTGCACACATTAAAATCAAATCAAGTTGATTTTGGTACCCAAGTTTCCTTGGGTCCTGCCTTGTTAGATTTCTTTTTCTGTTTCTTAGGTTTGATCTCATTTGACTTAGGGATATCAGATTCATCCTTAGTCATTTGAGTTGAACCTTTGAAACCATTCATCACAACAGAATTATTATGCACATTTTGATTAATAGGAAATGGCATGTTGTTAGTAAACATGTTATTCCAGTAGGGCATGCTAAATGGCATTTGAGGCATACTAAATGCAGCATAATAAGGATTAGGTGCAAATGGCATATTAGAAAATTGTGCATTCATATTCTGTGTAGACATAGCATTCATAGGCATAGAAGGCATGGCATTCATATTG